>NC_134353.1:769684992-769959992 GCF_048569485.1 Anomaloglossus baeobatrachus | reverse complement strand
TCCGAATGTTCCGAATGTGTGTTGAATTTAAAAAAAATGATTTGGCAGCTGTCATTACCTGTTTTACTGCGGAAGCTCATAAGCGTGTATGTGCCATTTATTTCGTGGATGCGAAATGAAACCATTTGCTTGGTAATATGAATCAAGTAAACAAATAGATATGAAAATGAAGCATATGATGGCTGCGCAATTAAGTTCCTAAATGAAACAATTTAATTTTTTTGAACAAACGAGTAAACAGAAAAGCATGGAATGGAAATGTATTAATTGAGAAATCAATTTTCTCTTGTAAAGAAAAATTATGATGAGTATGTAATTTTCAAGCTTAGGTAATGAAGTCTGGTTAATAAAGATAGAGTATACTTTACAAGTTGCTGTCAGTTGGCTTTGCAAATTTCTATTATGTTAATACAAAACTCCAAAGGGCTGAATTATCAAGTAGTTTTTACCAGAAATGTGCAAATTAGTCAGAGTTTATAGATGGGGAAACAGATGAAAATGCAAGATGCAAGTAATATAATGGGCAGAAATATAGGTTTTCCTCATGTACTCGCATAGGACAGCTTTATCTGAATAGTTATGTCAAAGTCTGACAAGTTACCAGGTTTAGCAAAAAAGTCATATCCAAACGCGTTTCAGACTTATGCCCTTGATCACTGGATCCAGTGATCAAGGGTGTTAGCCTGACATACGTTTGGTTATGACTTTTCTGCTCAACATGAATTTTAATGTACATCAATAAAAGGTGATTTTATTTATAAAGATCTGGAATCTCCTTTTCCCCTTTTGCTATTTTACCGCGGGTCAGCAGTTTAAGGAGCTCTTTCTGGATGGACATGTGCCATTGGTGTTCCATGCAATCACTATATTGGTGAGCATACAAACCTCTTTTCCTGTTTCTGACAAGTTAACCTTTAAGTCCACAAAGCAGCCTCCAATGATATGACAACATATGACTTCTGAACCAAACCTCAAGTTGCTCCTCACTAGCACATACAGTATGTCCACTCATATCCTGTTCACCGCCATTAACTTGAGAACAGTGGCAGCTATAGGCATAGAAGTGGTGTCTAGGTATAGTAAATATCCATGCGTTACGCAATGAAACCACCTATAGCGCTACCTGGTGGATAACAACGGAGTTAGCATTTTTATCTCGAAAACGGAACGAGATAGAGAAAACAAGTGAATTAAAAAATTGTAGGGCATCATCAATTCAATACGAATTGACACCTTGCATACAGAAATGCTATGATATGAAACCCATGACCCTCCCAAAACATTGAATGCTGGTCCCGCATATGGCGCACATTTAACTTTGATGCTGAAAGTGGCCACTGTCAGCTGCAATGCACATCTGGTCTCTGGACAGCATACTGTATCTTGCTGCACATTGTGCAATATGGTAGGTTACATGTTTGCACAAGCATCTGTGCTACGTCATCGTAGGTCCTGCAATGTTGGTGGAGGTGTCGCATACACCTGCTGTTTGATGTGACCTCACAGAAAGAAGTCCAATGGGGTCAGGTCAGGTGAGCATGGAGGCCACTCCACGCAGCCACCATACCCAATGACTTGAAGGAAGGTCTCCATGAGGTATTGCTTCACGTCCACAGCCTTGTGAGGTTTACACATTCTAATCATAGCATTTCTGTATGCAAGGTGTCAATTCGTATTGAATTGATGATGCCCTACAACTTTGTAATTCATTTTTTTCTCTATCTCGTTCCATTTTCGAGATAAAAATGCTAACTCCGTTGTTTTACACCAGGTGGCGCTATAGGTTGCGTAGCGCATGGATACTTTACTATACCTAGACACCACTTCTATGCCTATAGCTGCCGCCATTCTCAAATTAATGGAGGTGGACAGGATATGGGTAGACACACTATAATTAAAGGAAACCTGTCAGGTAAAAACACTAAACTCAGCATGCAAATATGGAGTTAATATGCAGGTTAATAGCGTTCTAAAGCTGCCCAGACTGAGAGACCCACTACCAGGAAGAAATTAACTTTATTTCTCCCTCAGCCCCGGGCACGGTTGCAGCAGATGCTTACTATGCACAGACTGAAGCAACACTGGCACAACCTCTATGACTGAAAGCCCGAGGCTTCCAGGGGGAATAAAGTTAATTTCCTCCCAGCAGCAGGGCCCTCAGTGCGGGTGCCAGACTGCTTCAGAATGTTGTTAACCTGCAAATTAACTCTATATCTACAGGTTAATAGTGTTTTTTTACCTAACAAGTTCCCTTTAAGGCACCTGAGTCTACCTTCCAATAAGGGAGTACTAAGACGGCCATATAACTCTAGATGATCACATTGCAATGCTTGGACTGGCCAGTGGCTCTCCTGACATGAGCATGACAGCTGCATAGAAATATCTGCTGTCATGCTCAGGTCAGCAGAGCTGATGTCCAGTCAGAGAATTGTGATGTGATCATCTTCTGTGTTATATCACCATCTGACTGTGCCCTTACAGTTTGAAGTACATGGATACATATAGACCAAGAATTCAATTTCATTAACTGGTGAGCGGTGCCATGTTCTCTGCTTTTGAGGAGAATCTATACAATTTGAACTTCTATCTTTCTACTGCTGAGCATCACCATATAGCTTTAATCCAAGTAATAGAATATAATTGAGTTGATTATTTGGGAATGTAAAATCAACCAATTTTGCCTAAATTAACTTAATTTTCTCAGAAGACTAACTCACTATTAATACTAGAGATGACTTGAGTGAACCCGAGGATTGGTGTTTGGCGTTTGCACTAAACACAGACTTTACTGTTCAGGTGCTTTACATATCCAAGCCACTCGAGCGAGTATGGCTGTGGTTGGTACGCTTGGTGCTCAGCCCAGAGCCCAATGTGAGCCGCTTCCATTATTTGAATGGCTCGCACTGGGGGTAACAACAGTATGATTGGATGTACTGTACAGAAACAAAACGAAATGGAAAAACCTCACACATCCTCGCCCAGAAGTGATCTGTTTATGGCTGTCTATGTGGGCGGAGATGTGCCTCTTAGTGTGATGACTGGGTGCCTGTACCCATTACATTTTCCTATGCATTGTATTCTTTCTGTATTATCTGTGATTATCTAGGTCAGTTCTTTTGGACTTTTCATGTGACTGTTCTAATAAATTTTGTACCTTTTTATTTGACCTCACAACTCCTCGTCCTCCTGGTTTATAACTTTTATGGAGTGGTCTTGTGTAGCTTCAGGTGTTTGAGCTTGCTCACACACAGTTTTATGCCTTTTGAAATTCTTGTGTTTAAACTCCTTAAAGATGTTGTCATTGGTGGATTTTAAACTCAAGACACCAGCACTGCAAAAGAACAATGCTCACCACTGAGCCACCATGCTGCTCATCTACTTATGATGGATCTTGAGTTTTTTATATCTGGAAATGCAATAGAAATTTCTTTCAGTTATCAAAATGCAAAGTGAAATCTGAAGATCAAAGTGTGAACAGGTTCTTAGTCAAGAAAACATAATTGAATAATAGTATTCATTATTTTAACTATTTTCCTTACATGCTTCACTGCTTCTATATTTTTAGGATGTGTGTAAGTGGTAAAGCATGTTACTAAAAATATGAGTACTATATTCTGTAACTGACATGAACATTTCCTGAATAGGAAATTGATCTATTTTATATACCAAGTGCCTGAAGACACAACACATAATTAATGTGCTGTAGAACATCATCAAAAATTAACTGGATAGCATGCGCATGACTGATAGGACTTACATTTTTATGACTCACTGGATTTCTATTAATTGTAACTTTGGGACTCTTCTAAAAATACAATGTGACGTGTTAGTAAAAAACACTGCTCAAGTCCAAATGGGCATTTTGAACTCCTGTTACTTTGGGGGAAAAACAATGCAAAATTAACAATGTGTTATGTTCATTGCTGGACTTGAGGGAACAGTGTGTGAATACTATATTAAGGTTTCTTTGAATTCTTTGGTCATGCACCACCTGATCAGTATTTGCCAAAGTATAGGAGATTTACAAAATTTGGCAGAATTTTACCACAAACTATTTCAGACATATTTGTCAATAGAATTACCATATTTCACCTGTGGGCCGACACTGACATCTTGGGGTCTCTATACAGCAAAGTGTGTCTGGGCGCCTCTGCTTTAAAGGGAAACTGTCAGGTGCAATATACACCCAGAACCACGAGCAGTTCTGGGTGCATGTTGCTAATCCCTGCCTAACTGTCCCTGTATCTAGTAGAACACATAAAGTGGTGTTTAGAAAAAGTATTTTTAAAGTTTTTTTCATGATATGCTAATGAGCACAGGGACTAGTCACAAAGGCTTTCGTTCCTGTGCTCAGTATGCCCTCTTAGCATGTTAGCACACCCACTTGGGCCAGCTAGCATGCTATTCAATGCAGGATCATTAGCGGTGACACACGTAACTGTGTTTGCCGTCACTTTTGATCAGAAGTCCCAACACATCCGCACATGCACACTAGCCCTCTCTGAAGCCGGGAAGCTACACCCGGCTTCATACTGCGCATGACTGGAAGTTGTTGGGACTTCTGATCCGCTAACATGTTAAAAAGGGCAGATGAGTGCAGGAACTAACGCCCTTGTGACTAGTCCCTGCGTTCATTAGCATATCATGAAAGATCTTTAGAAATACTTTTTCTAAAGATCTCGTTATGTGTCCTACTAGATAAAGGGACGGTTAGGCAGGGATTAGAAATATGCACCCAGAACTGCTCGTGGTTCTCGGTGGATATTGCACCTGACAGGTTTCCTTTAATGGCGACCAAGCCATATATTACATAAACATGCATACTGTAGCTCAGTGTCACTGTTTTTATATTACAGACTCCAAGGTCAATTCAGTGTGTAATACACATATTCTCAAGGTAGTTAGAAGTTTTTATGTTATATGATTTGTTTTTAGTTACGTGATTTACTATGATTCAAATTCATTGGGAACATTTGGTGAAGCCAGGAAATTTCAATTTTAAACAATCTGCTTATCTTTATAAAATACTGATAGGATTCAATTAGTACAGTTTTTTGTACAAGCTATGCAATGATTGCAGCTTTAACCTCTCTACCATTTGGCGATTTTCCATTTTTTGTTTTTTCCTTCCCTTCTTCCAAGAGCTATAACGTTTTTAATTTTCTGTCAATATTGCCATATGAGGGCTTGTTTATTGTAGGACAAGTTGTACTTTTGAATGACTCCATTCATTCTGGCCCATATTGTTTTGGAAAACTGGAAAATAATACCAAGTGCAGTGAAATTGCAAAATAAAGGGGCAATTGCATGATTATTTATTTATTTACTTTTTTTTTCATTTCCCATGTTCACTACATGGTAAAACTGACCTAGCAATATGATTCCAAAGGTCAGTATGAGTTAGTAGATATCAAACATGTAAAGTTTTACTTTTAACTACGAGGTGAAAATAAAATTCTGAAATTTGTCAAAGAAAAATAATTGCTCTTTTGTTGCCATTTTCTGAGACCCAAAGTGTTCTCATTTTTCTGGATCTGGGGCTCAGTGATGGCTTTTCAGGTAGATGTGATGTTTTGATCACCTGTTATTGCACTTTAATGCAATGTTACTACGACCCAAAAAACATAATTCTGGTGTTTTAGATATTTTTTTTTCGCTACGCCTTTTATAGATCACATTCATTTATTTTATAGTTTGATAGATTGTGCATTTCTGAATGTACCAAAACTGTGTATTTTTTAATTGTTTTTATTTTGGTGAGGCAAAAGGGGGTTAATTGAACTTTTGAGTTTTTTTATTTTTTAAAAGTTTTTCAAAAAACTTTCTATTGATTTTTACTAGTCCCCTTAGGGGGCCTGGAGTCTACATTTTCCAATTACTTTTACTGTTCAGAGCGATGCTTCAGCAACCTTCTGAATACCAAAAATGCTGTTCTCCTCTGAATAACGGCATTCACACCATTGCAAACCATTGGTGCCCCATGATCACATCACGGGGCCACTGATAGCGGCGGGAAATGGCGCATACCCTGCCGGAGCGCCTTAGGTCGTCCTGTCAGAGTTTGACTGTAGGATCTAACTAGATAACAGGCACAGATGGAAGCCCATATTAAAGGGGCAAATACTGCCAAGGGGGTATAGGTTTGTCCTAGGTCATAATTGGGTTAAGACTCCTGGGCCCTCATAAAGAGTTAACATTCTTTTTTTTATAATGAAATTTCTGGGAATTGCTACAATAAATTGTTCAAGCAAAGTGATTATGATTTCATGAAAACTCATGACCACACCGTGTTTAATGATGCTGTTGAACTGTGCATTTTTGGGGCATTTTTTCTTTGAACCATCTAAGGTGATCTTAAAAAAAATCCTATAAAATGCATTCAATACATCTAGAGGAAAGGAAGATTAATGATAATCATAGATGCAGATTATTTACTGTAAGAGCAGTGAAGCAATGGAACTGTCTGCCACACAATGTTGTAATGGTTGCTCCATTAATAAACTTCAAGAGAGACCTGGATGCGTTTCATGAAAAATATAATATTGTTTATTCTTGTCACACTAAATATGGGGAAGTACTGTGCATATGGTGACAGGGAGGGGAAGGGAGAACCTGTGTCTAGGGAAGGAGGAGATGGTGACCCCTGACCAAATCTTCCGCCAAGTAGGATACCTGACCCTGACTAACCCTAGAACTGGGCCCTAGATAGGGAATGGATTAGTGAATCCCACTAAGTTCTAAAGAAGACACAGGGAGCCCACATTGGAAAAGCATATGAACTAGTTATCTCCAGGATGATTCAGGGAGAGGTACAGCAACAAACAATAATGTTTCTTTAGATGGATGCAAGCCAGCTGCTTGCATGCAAGGCCTGTATAGGTTTTTAATTCTATCAGCAGCAAAGACCAAGGGGGATGAGAGAATATAAGGACACCAAGGTAAGTGCTGATGATTAACATCTGAAAGATGAAGAAATCTGCAGGGCATTAAAGGGAAAGGGATTAACCCCAAGTAGAGAAGAAGAGAATGTCAGGGAGCAGTTTGTGTAGCTAAACACTGCGACCTTCTACAGCTGGACACCGCAGGACTGTCTGTTAAATGTGACCCACCCGTGACAGTTATGTGCACTAGATTCTGTGATTGGACATTGATCCAGGGAACTAATCTGATTGTCGTATGTGGAGTCAGGAAGAAAAATTTCTCCTAAGATGGAGCTTACTCTCTGTCCCATTGGGTTTTTGCCTTCCTCTGGATCAATATGTTAAGCTATGCATTGAACTATTTGGACTATAGTCTACTTTTAACCTTAAAAATGATGAAACTACAAAAACATTAAGTGAAAAAAATAAAAACATATTCTATAGTGCAACTGTGTCTTGTATACAAGACAGACATTGCCTGAAAAATGTTTAACGGAGTTCAAAGTTACAAATTCTGGACTCCATTTGCCTCATTATAATCAATAGGTCCATCTGTACTCTGTCTGAATCCTCTCTTTCTGGGCTTCAGATGGAAACCCCCAAAAAAGACATAGTAATACTATGTTTCCTAAATGCTGGGAGAATACTGAGAAAAGAATGCTCATTAGCAGAATAACTATGCACCTTCCTTTGAGCACTTTAACCCATTCACCATCTGGCGATCTTTCGTTTTTGTGTTTCCTCCCTTTCTTCTGAGAGCCATAACTTTTTTATTTGTCAGTCAATAAAGCCATATGAGGGCTTGTTTTTGTGGGACAAGTGAAACTGTTCATTCTACCATATAATGTACTGGAAAATAAGAGAAAAAATAAAGTGCAATGAAATTGCAAAAAAGTGCAATTCCATAATAGCTTTTTGAGTTTTTTATTTACCATGTTCCCAATATGGCAAAACTGATCTGCCATGTAGGTACCAAACATGTATAGTTTTATTTTTATTTAAGTGTTGGAAAAAAAAGCTCAGTTATTTGTCAAAAAAAAAATTGTGCTTTTGTCACCATTTTCTGAGACCTGTAAAGCTCTAATTTTCTTGCCATCTGGAGCTGTGTGAAGGTTTATTTTTTGAGTTCTGAGCTGACATTTTTAATTATACTATTTTTGGGTAGATGCGATGATTTGATCACCTCTTCTTGCATTATAGTACAATGTTGCGATGACCAAAAAAAACATGATTCTGAGATTTCATTTCTTTCTCATTTATGCTATTTACCGAACAGATTAATTTATTTTATATTTTGATATGAGTGTGCATTTCTGAACTCAGTGATACCAAATATGTTTATTTTTTTAATCGTTTTATTTTCAATGGGGCAAAAGGGGGATGATTTGAACTTGATGTTTTTATTATTTTTTCCTATTTTAAAAACTTTTTTAAAAACTTTTTCTTGTTTTTACTAGTCCACTTAAGGGACTTTAAGCTCATACACTCCAATTACTTCCGCTGTTCAGAGCGATGCTTCAGCTTCTCTCTGTACAGCAGAAATGCTGATCTAGAGTGAATGACGGCGCTCTGCCCATGTTTCAAAAGAACGTCATCATGACAGTGACATGGTTCATAAGATGACCCCTGGCTGTAATGACAACCCGTAGCCAATTGTAATCACGAACCGCTGATGACAGCGGGGAATAATTCAATCCCTGCCAACGTGCATGATATCCCGCTATAAGAGATTGATAGCGACCTTTGGTACAACTGGCGCTCCGATCCACCAGCGCCTGTTAGCGGCACAAGTTGGCTGATCAGATCAGCTGACCTGTGCAGAGAAAGATGTAGGCTCTCTGAGCGAGGCTTCTTTGAAGAGAGAGACATGACCTTCGACAAACCAGTACATGCAAGGTTGTGAAGGGGATAAAAGGCAAATATGTTAATGAAAGGGAACCAATCACCAGGATTTTCGTATATAAGCTAAAGCCAGTGCTATACTGGCACTATCAGGCTGATTCTCTAAATACCATTAAATGTCAGCTCGGATGTTTAGGTTTTGAAATCCAAAAAAGTAAAGTTTATAAAATAATCAGCTTCTTGAGTGACAGTAGCAAGTAACAGATAATATATTCATACTTATCCCCTCCCCCTGTTAGAATTAGCATGTATTATGCAAATGATTCATTTTGTCTCTTGCAGGACATGTGTGAGATCATACCCATGTGACCAGAAGAGGCGGGGCCTCATCCAACAAAGCTGGATACCAGGTCACATGATTATGACCTCACACAGGTCCTGCAAGAGACAAAGTGAATTGTTTGTATAATACTTATGCTAATTCTAACAGGGGGAGGGGATAACTATGAATACCCCCTCAAGATATTATCTGCTCCTCAGCTGCTGTCACTCAAGAAGCTGATAATTTTATACACTTTACTTTCTTGGATTTCAAAACCTATACATCCGAGCTGACCACTAAAGTTATGTATAGAATCAGCCTGATAGTGCCAGTATAGCACTGGCTTTAGCTTATATACAAAAATCCTGGTGATTGGTTCCCTTTTATGTTAGTGTGTTACTTATTAACACGTATTAGTAATTTACATGCTGTTGGGATGTCCTGATGTTACTAAAACACGTGTTATCAGAAAATGACCTTTTGTAAAAAAATGTTGTTCATAAATGTATTTTTTTGTTAGTGTTCATTTTTTTTAATTCTACTATATGTATTGAGAAAAATACAAAATTCCAAGTCTTGCATTTTTTTACATTGGACCTCTGGAGCTATTTTAGACTTCCTGTCATTTTAGAAAGAGTTTAAAGCAGTTTCCTCATCATCATAGGCAGAATTACAATGACAGATAAAGCAACTATACATAGATAATAACATAGGATCAACTAATCACAACAGGAAATTTCACAACTCCTTTAACTTCACAATGACATTTGCACACGGTCATTATCAAAAGATAGCATCAGGCTGAGTTCACATTTCCTCTAATCATCCATTAGATCGGATTCTGCACTGATTTGTTGGTAAAAAAAAGTTCTGCAAACACAACTTTTTTGTCTTTGTCTGTTATTAAATAACTGATATCTGCCGGATCTATTTTTGAAGCAAATAAAAGGAAGGATTTTTATTTGGACCTTAGAATTCTAAGCTTGTTCAAAATGAGGAGTTTCTCCATCTCTTTCAAGGCAAAGAAAATGTTGCTTGGGAAGCTTTTGCATTAGTGGTAGCTAAATTTTTGGGGAAACTAAAGAGAAATAACTATGAAGAGTTGGTTCGATCGTGTCAGCTGGAGGTTTATGTTGGTGTCTTTGCGACAGTTGTTGTTGGGTTCCAAATTTATAGAATGGGTGGCAACCTTATATAATGGACCCATGGCAAGAGTGAGGGCGAATGGGTTTTTGTCCTTCCCATTCCATATCTATAACGGAACCAGGCAGGGGTGCCCATTCTCTCCACTGCTGTACGTTATCACAATGGAACATCTAGCAGTAGCCATTCGAAACAACAATCACAGCCAAGGAGTCGAGATGGGGGGGGGGACTGTGTAAATTGGCCCTCTTTGCGGACGTTCTCCTTTTGTTCATTACTCAGCCACAGATTTTGTTTCCTTCTCTCATTAGAGAGTTTGAGGGAACCTAAGCAACTTCAAAGTGAACTTCTCCAAGAGTCAGGCCTTGGATGTGACCTTGCCGGACGAGGACTTGGAGTTTCTTAGGGACAATTTTCCTTTTAAATGGCAGAACACGGCTTTAAAGTACCTGGGGATAATGGTTTCAAAGGACCCTACCCAAATTTTTTCTTTAAATTTCTTGCCCCTTTTGGAAAGAACAATTAGAAATTTGAATAAATATGATAAACGTAGCCTTTCCTGTTTAGGCGTATCAACGTAATTAAAATGGATATCCTCCCTCGATTCTTATTTTTGTTCCAGACTATCCCTATGGGACTACCAGCTAATTTTTTTTGCCAAACTCCAGTCGGCTCTGGCGAGATTCGTGTGGGGAAACAGGAGACCTCGAATTGGTTTTAAAACCCTATCAAGGCACAAAGATAAGGGTGAGCAGGGCTTCCAAATTTCAGAGTTTACCAGAAGGCAGCCATTCTCACGAGACTGTTTGACTGGCAGTTCCATGGAAGGACTAAACAGTGGGCAAACTTAGAGCAATCTACAGTTGAGCTTCCCTTACGGTATCTCCCATGGTTGGGAGTGGTGTTTAGGGGTCGATTGGGAAAGGAGACGGAGCTCACAAAGGCGGCGTTGAAGACTTGGGACTTGGAGGTTAAGGCTGGAGGATTATCCTTGGGGAGGGGACCACTGACTCCTCTTTTTGGCAACCCAGAGTTTCCCCCTGGTCTCTCTTCAGGATGTTTCTTGGGGTGGAGTCAGGAGGAGGAACCTCGTTTCCATCATATCCTTGGGGGTCAGGTGTTGCCTCCTCGGGAGAACCTTGCAGCTACAAGGGGGGAGGTGCCTTGGATGGAATTCTCACAGATAAGGTCTTTTATTTCCAAAGGAGGGGGAGAGAGGATATTTGGGGCATGTCCAACTCAGTTTGAAAAGTTGTTCCTTATGGGGTCGGCACCCGCTCACTCTATCTCACTTCTATACAAGTATATGAACCGGAGAAATGAAGCGGACAGTCACAGGTTCGTTATGGGTTGGAGGGAGGAGCTTGGAGTGGATGTGGGGAAGGAGGAATGGCAGCGGGCGTTTTTTTTTATCGATGGCCTGCTCAGCACAAGAAAAAAAAATATAAAGTTCTTACTCGCTAGTACCACTGCCCAGCGACCCTACATAAGATCTTCCCTGTGGTTTCGGATAGATGTTGGAGATGCGGAGTGGATAGAGGTTCCATGCTACACATTTGGTGGAGTTGCTCCAAGATTCAACCCTTTTGGGGAGTCTGTATTTTCAATCTATTGCAAGATGAGTGGGAACCAGGTGGATAGCTCTCCACAGATAGCTCTTCTCTCTATTCTCCCGGGCTCCGTTAAATCCCAGAGATGTGACTTACTGAGATTTTGCTTAACCGCAGTGTGGATGGTTATCCCAAGATTGTGGAGGTCGGTGGAGTGTCCTGATGTGGGGGACTGGGTGAGGGAGATGGCCAATCTCCAGAGGATGGAGGACCTCACTGCAGAAAAAGGACATGTAACAAATATACTCGAATATGGGGATCTTGGATCATGTTCTTGGACTCCCCTGAGTTCAGAGAGATAGTTGAACGAGTTTGAGAGGGAGAGGTGATCCGCCCCCCCTCTTTTACTTCCCCTTCCCCCTAGCACCTGCTTAGTTTTTTTTTTCTCTATTTCTTCCTTCCCTTTTCTTCATTCTTACCTAATCTTTTACGCTAACATATCTTCTTCCTACTTCTTGTTCTTAACGGTTTCTCCCTGTCTGTCCTATTTCTTCTTTTAAGTATTTATATTTCCGGTTAAGGAGGTCATGTAGGGTATTTAAAATGTTAGAGAGTAGGATGTTCTCAGCAATATTATGTTGAACACCCTATGTACAATTATTATTGGAAAAATTCATTGTAATTTAGTATGTGTCAATATGTTATGCTAATAAACACAGTTTAAACATAAAATCTCTTCAAAACATACAAGTATCTTGGCTGTAACATGTCCTTAAGATTCATTTTTTACATTCGCATCTAGACTAGTTTTTCCCTAAACTGCAGAGCATCCTTGTCTAATTTAAGAATTTTCCAATTTTTGGCTAATATTTGTTTAACCAGGGAAACCAGTTGTCATTAGTTGCAATTAACCGGATTTGGCTCTCTTGTTGTTATAGTTTTAGGTACAAGTAGTTCCTCGAACTAATCTCACAGACCTATGGGATAAGGGTATTTAGAAACTGAACAAAGTCATGTTTAAGTTTAGCTTGACCCTGAACAACGAACCCCATACAAGTCAATAGGGAGCTGAAGTTCGGTGCTGTAAAATGGTGATAGTAAAGGCTAAGGGGCTGTAAATGGAATCTAAATGGGGGTAAGAACATGCTAATTGTCCTGCATACAAATGCGGATAAGTAAATTACTTAAAAGGCTTCTGTCACCATAGCAACTATAGTCACATAACAAGTAAATTCAGAATCTAAAAGTTTGAATAGTGACCCCACAGGGAGGGATTTCAGAGGTTATCCGCAGACCAACAATTTTAAAAAAGGCCCTAACAGAGCCTGTATTCCCAGGTTACCCACACAGTCAAGAGTGCCAGACTTCTCCCACAGAGAAATAAGCTTAACCAATTTTCCATATATAGCCTATATTCCCAGTTCACCCAAACAGTCTAGATTGTTTAACCACAAAGAGTAGATTTCAAATCTAGGCCTCTTTAACCCCTTCACCCCCGGAAACTAAAACACCCTAATGACCGGGCTATTTTTTGCAATTCTGACCAGTGTCACTTCGACAGGTTATAACTCTGGAATGCCTCAACAGATCCCGGCGATTCTCACATTGTTTTTATGTGACATATTGTACTTCATGTCAGTGGTAAATTTAGGCCGATATTTTTTGCGTTTATTTGTGAAAATTTCAGAAATTTTGCAAAAATTTTGAAAATTTCATAATTTTCAAACTTTGAAAATTTATGCTTGTAAATTTGAGAGATACAGTGCCTACAAGTAGTATTCAACCCCCTGCAGATTTAGCAGGTTTGATAAGATGCAAATAAGTTAGAGCCTGCAAACTTCAAACAAGAGCAGGATTTATTAACAGATGCATAAATCTTACAAACCAACAAGTTATGTTGCTCAGTTAAATTTTAATAAATTTTCAACATAAAAGTGTGGGTCAATTATTATTCAACCCCTAGGTTTAATATTTTGTGGAATAACCCTTGTTTGCAATTACAGCTAATAATCGTCTTTTATAAGACCTGATCAGGCCGGCACAGGTCTCTGGAGTTATCTTGGCCCACTGCTCCATGCAGATCTTCTCCAAGTTATCTAGGTTCTTTGGGTGTCTCATGTGGACTTTAATCTTGAGCGCCTTCCACAAGTTTTCAATTGGGTTAAGGTCAGGAGACTGACTAGGCCACTGCAACACCTTGATTTTTTCCCTCTTGAACCAGGCCTTGGTTTTCTTGGCTGTGTGCTTTGGGTCGTTGTCTTGTTGGAAGATGAAATGACGACCCATCTTAAGATCCTTGATGGAGGAGCGGAGGTTCTTGGCCAAAATCTCCAGGTAGGCCGTGCTATCCATCTTCCCATGGATGCGGACCAGATGGCCAGGCCCCTTGGCTGAGAAACAGCCCCACAGCATGATGCTGTCACCACCATGCTTGACTGTAGGGATGGTATTCTTGGGGTCGTATGCAGTGCCATCCAGTCTCCAAACGTCACGTGTGTGGTTGGCACCAAAGATCTCGATCTTGGTCTGATCAGACCAAAGATCCTTGAACCAGTCTGTCTCAGAGTCCTCCAAGTGATCATTAGCAAACTGTAGACGAGCCTGGAACGGAGACCATTGCGGTGGAGTACGGTACTTATGGTATTGACTGAAACCAATGTCCCCACTGCCATGAGATCTTCCCGGAGCTCCTTCCTTGTTGTCCTTGGGTTAGCCTTGACTCTTCGGACAAGCCTGGCCTCGACACGGGTGGAAACTTTCAAAGGCTGTCCAGGCCGTGGAAGGCTAACAGTAGTTCCATAAGCCTTTCACTTCCGGATGATGCTCCCAACAGTGGAGACAGGTAGGCCCAACTCCTTGGAAAGGGTTTTGTACCCCTTGCCAGCCTTGTGACCCTCCACGATCTTGTCTCTGATGGCCTTGGAATGCTCCTTTGTTTTTCCCATGTTGACCAAGTATGAGTGCTGTTCACAAGTTTGGGGAGGGTCTTAATTAGTCAGAAAAGGCTGGAAAAAGAGATAATTAATCCAAACATGTGAAGCTCATTGTTCTTTGTGCCTGAAATACTTCTTAATACTTTAGGGGAACCAAACAGAATTCTGGTGGTTTGAGGGGTTGAATAATAAATGACCCTCTGAATAAACTTTTCACAATTAAAAAAAAAATAAATAAAAAAAGAAATAACATTCTTTTTTGCTGCAGTGCATTTCACACTTCCAGGCTGATCTACAGTCCAAATGTCACAATGCCAAGTTAATTCCGAATGTGTAAACCTGCTAAATCTGCAGGGGGTTGAATACTACTTGTAGGCACTGTATGTCCCACAAAATACTTACTAAATAAAATTTCCCACTTGTCTACTTTAAATCAGTGCAATTTTCAAAACAAACTTTTTTTTTTTTAGGATGTTAGAAGGGGTCAAAGTTCATCAGCAATTTCTCATTTTTCCAACAAAATTTACAAAATAATTTTTTTAAGGCTCACATAACATTTGAGGTGACTTTGAGAGGCCTAGGTGACAGAAAATACACAAAAGTGACCCGATTCTAAAATCTGCACCCCTCACACTGCTCAAAACCACATCAAAGAAGTTTATTAACCCTTTAGGTGCTTCACAGTAATCAAAGCAATGTGGAAGGAAAAAATGAAAATTTTACTTTTTAACACAAAAATGTTAATTTAGCCATAACATTTTCATTTTCACAAGGAAGAAAAGAAAAAAAATCACCATCCAATTTATTGTGCATTTTCTCCTGAGTATGCTGATACCTCATATGTGGTAAAAATCAATTGTTTGGACGCATGGCGGAGCTCGGAAGAGAAGGAGTGCCATTTGAATTTTTGAATGCAAAATTAGCTGCACTCATTAGCGGACGCCATGTCGGGTTTGAAGACCCCCTGAGGTGCGTAAACAATGGAGCTCCCCCACAAGTAACCCCATTTAGGAAACTAGAGCCCTCAAATATTTTTTTCTAGATGTTTGGTGAGCACTTTGAACCCCTGGGGGCTTCACAGAAGTTTATAATGTTGAGCCATGAAAAGAAAAAAAAAATTTTTTACCACAAAACTGTTGCTTCAACTAGGTAGCTTTTTTTTCACAAGGGTATCAGGAAAAAATGCACCAGAAAATGTATTGTGCATTTTCTCCTGAGTACGTAGATACCTCATATGTGGTGGAAATCAAATGTTTGGGCACACAGCAGGGCTCGGAAGGCAAGGAGCGCCATTTGAATTTTTGAGTGCAAAATTAGCTGCACTCATTAGCGGATGCCATGTCGGGTTTGAAGACCCCCTAAGGTGCCTAAACAATAGAGCTCCCACACAAGTGACCTCATTTTGGAAACTAGAGCCCTCAAATAATTTTTCTAGATGTTTGGTGAGCACTTTGAACACCTGGGGGCTTCACAAGAGTTTATAACGTTAAGCCATGAAAAGAAAAAAAAAAATTTTTTACCACAAAACTGTTGCTTCAACTAGGTAGTTTTTTTTTTTTTTTACAAGGGTATCAGGAAAAAATGCACCATAAAATTTATAGTGCATTTTTTTCTGAGTATGACGATACCCCATATGTGGTTGTAAGTAATTGTTTGGGCGCATGGCGGGGCTCAGAAGAAAAGGAGCACCATTTGACAGCAAAATTGGAATCATTAGCTGACGTAATGTTGCATTTGGAGACCCCCTGAGGTGCCTAAACAATGGAGCTCCCCCACAAGTGACCCCATTTTGGAAACTAGACCCCTCAAAGAATTTATCTAGATGTTTAGCGAGCCCCAAGGGGCTCCACAGAAGTTGATAATGTTGAGCCATGAATACAATTTTTTTTTTTTACCACAAAACTGGTACTTGAACCAGGTAGCTTTTTTTTCACAAGGGTATCAGGAAAAAATGCACCATAAAACGTATTGTGCAATTTCTCCTGAGTACGCATATACCTCATATGTTGTGGAAAGTAATTGTTTGGGTGCATGGCGGGGCTCAGAAGAGAAGGAACACCATTTGACAGCAAAATTGGTGGGAATCATTAGCGGGTGCCATGTCCCGTTTGGAGACCCCCTATGGTGCCTAATTAGTGGAGTTCCCCCACAAATGACCCCATTTTGGAACTAGACCCCTCAAGGAATTTATCTAGATGTTTGGTGAGCCCCTTGTACCCCCAGGGTCTCCACAGAAGTTGATAACGTTGAATCGTGAAAATTATTATTTTTTTTTTACCACAAAATTTTTGCTTCAACCAGGTAGCTTTTTTTTTTAACAACGGTATCAGGAAAAAACGCACCATAAAATGTATTGTGCAATTTTTCCTGTGGTGGAAAGTAATTATTTGGGCACACGGCAGGGCTCGGAAGAGAAGGAACACCATTTGACTTTTAAAACGAACAGACGCTGTGCACTGATCGGCCGCTGCAGGACTCACGGTCGGATGAGATACAAAAAGCATCGGGGATACCAAAATAAAAAGTTACGCCAAAAATTGAGCAGGGATGCCGATCCGTTATGTGCATCCCTGATCAGCGCTCGGCGGGACACACGGACGGATGCGATACAAAAAGCGTCGGGGATTCGGAAAAAAAAGTCACGCCAAAAATTGAGCAGGGATGCCGATCCGTTATTTGCATCCCTGATCAGCGCTCAGCGGGACGCAAAGACGGATGAGGTATAAAAATGGACAGGGGATACAGGAAAAAAAAAAGTTATACTCACAGGACCCAGAGGATTAGCAGGAGGATCACTCACCAGAAGAACTGCAGGAGGAACCGAAGGCAAGTGAGATGGACAGCTTGACAGGAGCAGCAGGCAGGAGGTTGGACAGCCTATCAGAAGACCCAGGAAGGACCCAGTGATGAAGGCAGATGTGATTGGGCCAGTGAAGACCTCGGACGACCCGGTGAAGACAGATAAGAGGACATCGGAGGGAGAGCAGATGGGGAGAGGGAGGGGGAAACCGGAGAAGGAGCTGCAGAAGCAAGGAAGCAGATAGAGATCACGGAGGAGGCAGGCAGATCGCGGGGGGCAGATCGGGGCATGGTGGGGCAGATCGTGGGGGGGGCACGGGCAGGTGCTATCACGGGAGTGTGCAGGGGACAGCGTGGGAGCGCGAATGGGCTGCAAGGGGAGCGCAATACTTTCAGTTGGAGCAGGAGCGGTCGCAGCAATGGCGGCGTGGTACTACAAGTACCAGCCAGTGCACGGTGCTGACATGCTGTGGGAGGCTCCCCAGGCCAGCACAGGCCTGTGGAGGGTGGCCACCTCCAGATCACACCGCCCCACTGCACACTGATTGGAGTGATTGCGCGTCATAGCACGATCGCTCCAATCAGTGCTGCAGGGGCTAGGGGGGGGCGACATGTTTGATCTCTTGCTATGATCTGCTGCAGCTGCTACAGCACCTCATAGCAGGATCTCACAGTATTAGACTGGTTCAGGCTTTGTATTAGCCGAAATCAGTGTGAACGATGTGGTTGGCGGTTCATATTTGAGCAGCCAATCACAACTATCGTCGATGGGGTGTGGTGATGCCACCCCCCCTGGGGTCAAGCAAAGGTCCCCTGCTGTAAGAAACAGCAGGGGACATCAATTGAAAGCTGTTGCTATGGCCACGGCAATCAAATGAACTTTAGGCAGTAAAGTTACGTCCCTGGTCGTTAAGTCACATTAAAATAGGACGTAACTTTACTGCCTGCAGTCGTGAAGGGGTTAAACAGTTGCCCCACACAGCTAAGATTGCAGACTTACCCCAAAGAGCAAACATTTTACAAATTTGTCCAATGTAGCCTGTATTTCCAGTTCACCACAGAGCCAAGATTGACAGAGTTCCACTGCAGACCACCAATTAAAAAATGCCCCTAAAGAGAATCTTTTCCAGGTTAACTTTCACAGCCCAGATTACCTGAGATCCACCACATAGCACCCAATATTTAAACAGTCTCTTTACCCACTATAGCCCGAAATTCACCACACAGCAGCCAATTAAAACAAAGATCGGCCATGGAACCCCATCCAACAGAGTGCTCAAAAACCATAAATGACAGGTGCCTGACTTGTTGAGGTTCGCACTGCTTCGCTCATTTTCAAGGTAGGGATGATGATGAAAGATGTACAGGCTCCTCAAGTGACAACTCTGCGCCTTCAGCAGGGCACTGATTCTTAGACTGCCTGTTTTAACAGTTCCCCACAGGAGTCAATTTTCTGCTCCAATGGTGGATGGTCTAGTTGCTACATTTAAAAAGCTTGTAGTTGGATTTAGAATTAAAACAAAGGACTGGCAATTAGACCTGCTACTGCTAGTCCCAGCCATTTAGACTTGAAGTGGCTTACCTATGGTGAGCAGTGTCTATACCGGGAATGCAAAGCATTTATTTTGAAAAAAAAAATATTGTTCAAAGCAGACACATGAAGATTGCAACCTGCAACAAACTTTATTAGCATATGAACAGTACCCAAATTCCGAACTCGGAGACAGACTTTTTTTTTAAAGTCCATGTTAGAGTCAGAGTCCCAGATACTCGCGGTTTGGGTTTACTGATCTCTACTTAAGAGAAGACGTGATCCCAGCCTAACCAACCCAGTCTTCCTTCAATAGAAATTTTTAAGGCCTTGCTAACACCAGAACATCTTATCTAGTATCAATAACACTTTCTATAGACTCCTGTGCTGAAAAGAATAGATTCTGTCACTTGCCACTTGGTTATTGCAGAACTTGTTACCTAAATATGTTCTTCTCTCTTTTCCACGCACAACACCCTTATCCTGGCTGGTCTGCCTCTATGAGATACTTTCAGTACTTTCCAACAACTGGACTAACAAACACGAAGTCATTTCCTTTTACAACAGAAACACAAGAATCTGAGCAAAATATGGAACTACAACTGATCACAACATTATAAAATCACTTAATCAATAGCTTTTCTGCAGGTTTTGTAGGTTTTTGCAGGAGCTCATTTAATTTTAGGCACATAAGTAGGTAATAGCAGAATTTCCTTGGTGCTGTGTGTATGCAAATACAAATGATCTAATATAAATTTACATCATTATAATTGCTGGGACAGATTGCTAAGCAGAAAAATTATTTTACTGGTAATGAAGAATATATCCATTTTCTGTGCTTGTGAATATATTCATTTTCTGTGAAATTGTGTGGATCTTAATGGTGCTTGCTAGGTTCAACTGCATTAATTGCAGTCCTGTAAAATTTGGAAATTCAGCAAAAATTACCTTTCAGAGCAGACATAGCTACTTTGCAGCTTTGAAACGTGGCTTTTAAGGGAAGTTATCATCAGAAAGTGACCTATTATTTAAATCAGGTAATTAGTTATAATCTTGCAATTTTTACACATGCCACTGGGGCTTTTTTTTTAAAGATTCAAACAACCTGCCTTTCAGATACAGTTTTCTGTAAAATGCTGTATCAGCACAGACAGGATCCCAATGAAAGACAACACCTCAATGAACAAGTCCAAAAGAAAGAAAATTTGTCCGGTAAATTATAAGTTATGATTTAGACCACAACAGGTCGAAACGCATTAACTGGGACTGGCCTCCCTTGACTATTAATATGGATTTAATAAATTTACAATAAATTGAAGATTTAGTGGAATTACCAGAGAAATTTTCTTTTTTTTTTAACGTATTATTGTCCGTTCATGGCTGATGGGTGGGTACGGTCTCAACATTCAAGAATTCTAAGAGCAGGATCCTAAACAATTTACCGGTAATCTGTAAGTTATTACTAAGACCACAATAGGTTGAAACGCATTAACTGGGACTGCCTCTCTTGACTATTAATATGGATTTTATGAATTTGCAAAAAATTGAGAGTTTTATGGAATTACCAGAGAAATTTTCTTTTTTTTTTAACTTATCATTGTCCATTGATGGCTGATGGGCGGTCCGGTCTCAACATTCAAGAATTCTAAGAGCAGGATCCTAACCAATTTAGCGGTGAGTGTCTCTCTGGAACTTTGCTTATACCTCAATGGACAGCTGATGAAACAGGATTCACCATTCATAAAAGGCCATGTGACAGCTGATCCTGCTCCCCCTCCCATTGCAATGCCCTTTGCATTTGCTCCTTCAAATGATAGGGTAAAAGTCTGTTCATTTTGGATATCATGCATGTGGAATTCCTAAAAACAACAGAAAGCTAGAGTCTAAAAAAGCCCCAGAGGCCAGCATAAAAATTACAAGACTTACATTTTTTATTTTTATTGTAGATTGTGATTTCCAAATAAAATGCCATATATTTAACACAAAAAAAGATCTGATTTAAACATAAGATTTTTTTAAGACAAGATTTCCTTCACAAGTGGCAGACATACAGAAAATGTAAAGTACTTGCTCACCATATAATGAATGACAAAAAATAGGGAATAAAAAAACATGTTTTGCTTTTTAAAGTGGTAGAGCGCACCAGTTTTACTACCATTAAATTACCTTCTCAGGTGTCAACTGCATAATAAAAAATGTATGGTTATTTAATTTTTCTAAATAATTCTCTCAGCAGTGTTTCATTGACCAATTTATCAGAAAAAGCTCTCAAATTAAGTGGTTCTTTTCCACTTTATTGTGAGTAAAGTAGGCACAGTAAAATGACCATCATCCTAATGAAGTGGCTAATGAGAGATGCTATTAAAATTTAATTACAGTGAATGCTATTAGTAGTAAATGATTACACCAAATCATAGAATGGACAAATACTTATAAGTTCTATTAATCAAGTATAATCAAGCTACCCATTCATTTGCTTGTTAATCATAGACGATGAAAGACAGACATCTATTTTAAAATGAGTCGGTGCCATCCACGCTGATATAAGACACTGACGCTAATTAAAAACTGCCTTCTTATTGTACATTTGAGTTTTTAAAGTAATGAGTCATGACAAGACAACTCACAGAATTCAGATGTAAAATACAGCAATGTATTCTGCAGCACATAGCTTTCTTTAATTGAGTGCAGTTTGAAGGTGAAAGTAAGAAAGTGGAATAAATTGGAAGGTGGAAAAAATGCAGTGATAATATTGGAAGGAGGAATCTTACCCAATAGTGATAAGGAAAAACTAAAATGCTCATTACTTGAATCGAGTAGGTTGCATGCTCGAATTGGCTCGATTCTAGTTACAAGTGTCATATAAATCAGGGAAAAAAGAAAAATCCAGGTCCTACATAAGTAAAATTTCTTGCTTTATTTAATTCATAACATATGGGTAGACCAGAATGTAACTATCATACGCGTTTCGGGCGGATGCCCTTGCTCACCAAATATATTCACTGAGCAAGGGCGTCTGCAGAAAACACATATGAATAGTTATATTCCGCCCTATCCATATTTTATGGATTAAATAAAGCAAAAAATTTTATTTATGGAGGACCCAGATTTTTTCCTTTTTCTTTACTATATTCCGCCGGTCTGCGGTGAAAAAGGGGGCTCCATCTAACTAATATACCACAGAAGGATATTACCTGCACTTAGTGAGCATACATTACTTTTTTTTACCTATCATATAATTCAATTGGAAATTCAAGCATTTTTCCAATAGACCTAAAAGGGGCAGTAAAATCACTGAAATAGATGGAAACAGTACTCAAGTGGAATCGGAACAGCACAAGGAAGATGCCTGGATGCATCTCTAACTCCTAGGTCACTGTTGGAAACTATGTTGCTAAGGGTACTTTACACACTGCGACATCACTAGCGATCTCATTAGCGATGTGAAATTCTAGATCACAAGTGCGATCTTTTCAGATCGCACATAGGTCATTTTACGCATGTGCGATCTCAAAAGGTCGCACTTGCAATCTAGAATTTCACATCGCTAATGAGATCGCTAGTGATGTCGCAGCGTGTAAAGTACCCTTTAGAGTGTTACGCCACTTTCATGAACGGACAATAAAATATACAAAACCGAAGATCAAATGGATATTACAGGAAAGAATGCTAAGAAAAATTCCTGTATAATGACTTGTATATTAGGCAAAATAACAAAGAGAAAACAAAGCCTCCACTTTCTTATTGCTTTCTGTGTTGAAAAAATGCTGCAAAAAAATTAGCTGACAGGCTGCTTCTTTCAAAACAGCAGCAGTTTTCCATTTCAGTCAGGAAAAAAAAAACCAATTGTGCGCATTAGATTTATGAAATCTTCTAGCTTTTCCTGGTACTGTAAAAATCAGCTTTTAATTTGCATAAAACTCTGAAATAAACAAATCAAATAAGCAACTTGTGAACATAGCCTGAATAGCTGGCCCATCTCTCACATTTCCCAGTCGCCTATGACTGCAGAAGATGACATAGTAACATTCTGTTACTATTATTAGCCCCAAACACCTCACCAGTCATCGTCTGACGGCCAATGGTGAGGTGCCGTGTCATAGGGGCGAGCCTCCGCGAGCCAGTCCGGAGTGGCCACATCATCAGGACACCTGATGTGTGTCGACCTATCAGAGCCTGCCACTTCACAGACATGGCCAGTGAGGTGCTTGATGAACCTAGTCTCTGATGCACTAAGTGCCTGAGCATGCTCAGTAGCCTGAACAACAGTCTCAGAAATCATACTATCTGCCCGAGCATGTTCAGTAGGCACAACACAGGACTTAGACATGGCACGATGTCCAAGTACCTCTGCAAAGAGGCTTTTCGCAGTAAGTGTAGAAGCATACTCATTAGCCTGAACTGAGGACTCAGCTTCAGGAATGGCACAGTCAGGCTGAGTATGCTCACTAGGCGAAACACTGGACTTTGGCTCTGGCTGTGGTAAATCGGCACGCACATGTGCACTAGCCGAATCTCCACACTTAGAGGCACTTTGCACACTACGACATCACAAGCCGATACTGCGATGCCGAGCGCGATAGTCCCGGCCCCCGTTGCAGCTGCGATATCATGGTGATAGTTGCCTAGCGAACATTATCGCTACGGCAGCTTCACATGCACTCACCTGCCCTGCGACGTCGCTCTGGCCGGCGAACCGCCTCCTTCCTAAGGGGGCGGGTCGTACAGCATCATAGCGATGTCATACGGCAGGCAGCCAATAGAAGCGGAGGAGCGGAGATGAGTGGGACGTAAACATCCCACCCACCTCCTTCCTTCCGCATAGCCGGCCGGGACGCAGGTTGGAGATGTTCCTCGCTCCTGCGGCTTCACACACAGCAATGTGTGCTGCCACAGGAACGAGGAACAACATCGTAACATCTGTCTTTCCTAATTCATGGAAATGACCGAGGCTACACCGATGATACGATTACGATGCTTTGTGCTCGTTAATCGTATCAAAAATGCTTTACACACTACGATGTTGAGAGCGACGCCGGAAGTGCGTCACTTTCGATTTGAGTTGTACAGTACAGAGGAATCACAGAGGATGCTGATACAGTCAAATAGGTACTCCTTCTCCATCTTCCAAAACTTTTCCCTTTTTGTCAGTTCCTAAGCACTGGGAAGGGATAATTAAACTGGCCTAGACCTTTGATAGTGTTCACTGCCTCTATTAGAACTGGTGTGTGTCTCCCTTGTCTCTGCTCCTTTGTTGCCCAAAGATCTATGACCTCTGCTACCAGTATTCTCATATGTGAATATTTGTAGTAATTGTTCAACTAGGGCCTTCTAGTATCTCACCCTCTAGTAGCCCTGTCTGCTGCAGGAAGGATAGATGGAAAGTTCTCCTTGCATTGGGTCAAGAAGGATGAACGACCATTAGTGTTGACCAAAATGCATATAACATGATGGTCATGAAAAAGGCAGCAGAACATAAAGCCTGACATGTGTGCCAAACTCCCAATAGGCAAGACTTCCCTGTCCCTACCAGTTTCACAACTCCATCTCCTCCTTCTCCTCCTCTTCAGCCTATCTACACTGAACAGACAAGATGAAACTGTTGTGGGAATTAAAGTCATTATCACCCAATCTGCACTGAGAAGATGAAATGAGGCTGGGTTGGTTACTATAACCTTTTGTACTTTCTTTCTCCATCTCCACACTGTCCACATGCAAAGCTTCCTCTTTAATTCTAAGCAATGAGTATTTGAGTAGAAGTAGTACAAACGTCTGTGAAGCCCCTGGGGGTTGAAGGTGCTTACCAAAAATCTAGATAAATTCCTTGATGAGTCTAGTTTCAAAAATTGGGTCACTTGGTGGGGAGCTCCGCTATTTAGGCACCTCAAGGGGCCTCCAAACAGGACATAGTGTCCCCTAATGATTCCAGACAATTTTGCTTTCAAACATTCAAATGGCACTCCTTCCCTTTTGAGCCTTGATGTGCGCACAAAAATTTGATTTCCACCACAAGTAAGGCATCAGTGTACTCAGGAGACATTTCAGAACAAATTGTAAGGTGCATTTTCTCTTATCTTTGTGATAGTGCAACATTTTATGACTAAATTAACATTTATGTGGGAAAAAGTAAAATTTTCATTTTTTCTTTCAACATTGCTTTGATTCCTGTGAAGCACCTAAAGGGTTAAAAAAACTTCTTGGATGTGGTTTTGAGCAGTGTTTGGTGTGTCATTTTTAGAATTGTGTCACTTTTGGCTATTTTCTGTTTCCTAGGCTATTCAAAGTCACTTCAAATGTGATGTGGTCCCTAAAAAATGGTTTTACAAATTTTATTGGAAAAATGAGAAATTGCTGATGAACTTTGAACCCTTCTAACTTTCTAACAAAAAAAAATGATGCTTCAAAAATTGTGCTGATGTAAATTAGACATGTGGGAAATGTAAAAAATATCTCTTGGATTTATGGGCATAAAATGTCAAAGTTTGAAAATTGGGAGATCTTTAAAATTACAAATTTACAATTTTTTCACAAATATACACAAAAAATATTGGTCTAAATTTATAATTATCATGAAGTACAATATGTCATGAAAAAACATCTCAGAATCACCAGGATTCGTTGAAGAGTTCCAGAGTTTTAACCTGTTAAAGTGATACTGGTCAGAATTTAAAAAAATGGCCTGATCATACAAGCGTTTTCAGGCTAGAGGTTGAAGGGGTTAAATAAATAATTAAAAAAAACAGTATGGGTCCTCACAATTTTTCATAACCAGCCAAGGTAAGGCAAACAGCTGGGGGCTGGTATTATCAGGCTGGGCAAGGTTCTGGTTATTTGACCCCTCCCAGCCTAAATTTAGCAGCCCGCAATCTCCCTAGAAGTGGTGCATCCATTAGACACAGGTCTTACTGATTGCCCTGGTGGAGTTGCTATTGGGTTAATATTTGTGGGGTATTTTTAAAATGCAGGAGACTGCAAGAGGAGTTCTGCCTCTTTTTGCTCTCAGTTCACAGACTGCAAGCTTGTGGAAGGTGAGTTGTCCAGCTCCTTTCACAAGATGCTTGTGCTGTGTTGCAGCCATTGTTGCATTGTTTTTGTGTCTGTGGGGCGGTGTGGCCTGGAGGCTTGGGACTCAACATTGTAGAATGGGTTCTGTGAGGAACCAGGTCACTTGCCCTTCATCGAGCCTTTATGGGTTAAATAATGTAGGGACCAACTCAGAGGTTTGTCGTGATGTGTCAGTGGGCTTAATATAGTCTGATCGGAATGATAAACCACGACCTCATGTTCATGTACATAAATTTTGCACATCGGCAATATAGCAACATATGATTTTTGGATGTGCGGTCTATGTCTTTTTCTACAGCTGTGGCATAATACTTGTGAGATTGATGCCATCAGTGTATTGACTAACAGTATCCCCTATGCAGCCTCATTCTGAGATCTCTCAGAATGAGGATACATAGGGGTTACTGCCGGTCAGCGATAGGTAAGGAATTTCTCACTAGTGTGAGAAACTCGAGGCTACCGCTGACAAACATTACTCTTTGTATTACATCAGAACTCCAAGGATTTATTTTTTATTAATACATTGTTAATCAAGAAGCTGTGGGGAGTGTTTATTCCCCAACTGGATAACATAGGAAATTCAAAGATCTTTTTTATTACTGAATTGATGAACGAGGGCTTTGGGGGAGTGTTTACTCAAATTATCTTTTTTATTTGTGTGTATATATTTTGTTTTATTTTTACTCTATAGTTACCGGATTAGTTATGGGGCTGTCAATTCAAAGCTGACATCAACCTCAAAATTATTACCGTGATTACCACTGCACCAGGGCAAAGCACCAGAATCTAAAAACTATTGACATTAAATGCCGTTTTTTGCATTTCATATCAATGAAATATAAATCAGTTCTCAAATGTATACATTTAATGTTGTTTATGTAGTAGCAATATATTCAGTAATCATGTCCCCATATTGGCCACAATATTTTTTTCCTGTACCTTACACACTACGACTCATTTCATAGAAAGCCACACTATGTAACATCTGTAATTTTCCAAAACTTAGTTGGGAAACTAAATGCAAAACCTGATTTAAATGATTTGTGTTCCTATACTTTTTAGTGAGAGTCTCATTATTTTTCTTGTTATTTCTCATGCTCATTTTCTTTATCCAAAACTATATATTCTGCCAATAATAGAATCAGTTTCCAAGGTTTTCAGCTTAGTTGAAGCCAAAATGGTATGCAATTTGGTAAGTTAATAGAGGATGCAATTGTTAAAGAATTTTAATAGGCTAGTAGTCCAATATAACTTTTGGTAACCTGGGAGTGCAATAAAATGGCAGCATTATTGTTAATTGTGCATTGCACATAAATTGTCTACATCTCTTAACTAGAGTTGAGCGCGGTTCGCGTTCGAGGTTCTCCAGTTCTAGGCTCGAGTGATTTTGGGGGCTGTTCGAGATCGAACTAGAACTCGAGGTTTTTGCAAAAGCTCGATAGTTCTAGATACGTTCGAGAACGGTTCTAGCAGCAAAAAGCAGGGCTTTTTACAGCTACAGTGTGCAGGAGCCATCGCTGGCAGCCTGCCAGAAGCTGGTAACCAAGATAAACATTGGGTATCCAAGCAAAGCGCTTTGGTTAGTAACCCGATGTTTATCCTAGTTACGTGCAGGAAGCCCACACTTCCCCGCTCAGCTCGCTCCGCCCCCTCCTGCCCGCGGCATGTACACATACACACACACACACACACACACACACACACACACATGGTCCCGCTCGGCTTACCTGCGGTGATGAAGTCCTGCCATCCCGACCTCAGCGCTGTCACTGTCCTCCATGGCCGCCGCTTGTCACATACCTTCTCTCGCTTCCAACCCGAGACTGACTAGCGGTGATGTCACGGGCCTCTCGCGATACTTGGTGTGAAGGCGCCGGTCATTGAACTAAGTGACAGGGGCTGTCAGTGTGCTGGAGATCAGCGCAGGTAATGTACCTCGCTGACAGCAGCACTTGTCATCCCCTGCAGTGACCTGGGCTGACCCATTGATGTTAGCTCAGGTCACTGCACTGCTCTCCCAGCCAATGGGGAACATCCTGCTCTTCATTGACTGGGACAGTGTGCATCGTCATGGCAACCCCTTGGATTACACCAGACCTGGATTTGTTTTTCTTTCTAATAAATTGGTTAAAGAGGGAATGTTTTGGGGAGTGTTTTTTCAAATAAAAATGTGTTTGTCGTCTATTTTTTTTTATTACTGACTCGGTTGGTGATGTCGGGTATCTGATAGACGCCTGACCTCACCAACCCCAGGGCTTGATGCCAGGTGACATTACACATCTGGTATTAACCCCATATATTACCCCGTTTGCCACCGCACCAGGGCGTGGGATGAGCTGGGGCGAAGCACCAGGATTGGCGCATCTAATGGATGCGCCACTTCTGGGGCGGCTGCGGCCTGCTATTTTTAGGCTGGGGAGAGTCCAATAACCATGGACCTCCTTAGTCTGAGAATATCAGACCCCAGCTGTCTGCTTTACCTTGGCTGGTGATCCAATTTTGGGGGGACACCTACGTGTTTTTTTTTTTAATTATTTATTTAATTTAAAATAACAGCGTGGGGTGCCCTCAGTTTTGGGTTACCAGCCAAGGTGAGGTTGCCAGCTGTGGTCTGCAGGCTGCAGCCGTCTGCTTTACCCTAGCTGGCTACAAAACTAGGGGGAACCCTACGTCATTTTTTTTTTTTCATTTTTTTGGCTAAATACAAAGCTAAGCACCCCTTAGTGCCACATGAAAGGCACCAAAGGGTGCAAAATTACAAAATGCAGGAGAGTGGGACATTATGTGTCTTTCTGCCATTATAATGACAGAAAAGACTGATATGAAGTGCAAAAGCACAAGAAAATCACCAGAGCGCTCTACGCTGTGAAAAGCAGTAGAAAATGGCACTGGAGTGAACATGTGACCGCCTCATGTAGGATGAAGCTATGGATCCTGGGTAAATTTATGCATTTACCCTCATTCAGTTTTTTTGCAGTACACAAAAAAAACGGAAGGCACACGGATGACAAACAGATGACATACGGACCGTCTACGGAACGGAAACGGATGCCACACGGATGCACCCGTGAAAAAAAATGGACTGTTTATTGCAGACCACAAAAATGGATCGGTCGTGTTAATGTAGCCTTATTCTGATCTGCCGTTTATAAACAGCAGGCAGAAATAAGTGAATAACGCCCCCCAGCGTCACAAAATCTCCGGGGTTTCAGGGCTAGCTGAGACCCTGGAGATCATGATTCAGGACGGTTTTTCCGGTCCCCGCTCACGTGATCACAGGTATACACCGTACACCGATGATCACGTTACAGTAAATGACAGCGCCGGTAAAAAATTATCTCCCATCTGGCATGAACAAACACTTCTCCACTTCTTCTCCACTTTTTCTCAACTTCTTCTCCACTTCTCCACTTCTTCTCCACTTTTTCTCCACTTTTTCTCCACTTTTTCTCCACTTTTTCTCCATTTTTTCTCCACTTTTTCTCCATTTTTTCTCCACTTTTTCTCCACTTTTTCTCCACTTTTTCTGCACTTTTTCTCCACTTTTTCTATGGTCGGTCTACCCATTAGCTCTGCCATGCATAGTGTAGCTCTACACCTACTGCACATGTTTCTTTATGATTGACATCTCTTTCGTACCAGAGCTGTCTAAGCCTACTCTGACCCCATATTTGTCATTACTATATTGTCCTTGTACTGTATTATGACATTTGTATCATGTGTTTCATTTCTTGCTGTGTTGCAATTTTTTTGCTGCATCCCAATTGTACCTCTACATTGTTCGAGTTTATGTTATTGTTCTCTCACTCTTATGTGATACTGATTATTGTCATTTTTCATGATTACATGCAGATAAGTCCAATCTGACGAAGGCTCAGGCCGAAACGTCATTTGTAACTTGTTTTGGACAAAAACATATATGCTTATGAAAAAATTTTTTTTCTTAATACGGACCAATAAAGAGTGATTTTGCATTACTATCCGTTGTGACTTACTGACTTAGTCTGGGAGATTTAGAGTGCCGAGGTTACTCACTAATTTTATCTATTATTACCTCTGAGCACCTATATACCAGTGAGCAGAGCTTCCTCTACAGTAGTTCTCCTGATTAGGCATGCCCTTACCTCATGAGCAGGGCATTGCAGCTTTGGTAGCAACCATTACGACATGGACTCTGCTGCTGTGGACCCGGGGAGATTGAGTGCAGATTCATTGCACCCACACTCCTCACATGAAGGGTCCGCACTCCTAGAAAATGGGGGATACGTTCCCTGAGTGTCTCCCCCCATATTCTAGACGGTCCAGAGTCGTCGTGGGACCCCTTTATTTTTTTTCTTACAATAAATTGGTGAAAGAGGAAATGTTTTGGGGACTGTTTTTTCAAATAAATTTCTTTTGTCGATTTTTTGTTTTTGTTAGTACTGACAGTTTATGATGTTGGGTATCTAATAGACGCCATGACATCACAAACTGCTGGGCTTGATCTCAGGTGACTTTACAGCTAGTATCAACCTGATTTATTACCCCGTTTGCCACTGTACCAGGGCACGGGATGAGCTGGGGTGAAGCGCCAGGATTGGCGCATCTAGTGGATACGCCATGTCTGGGGTGCCTGCGGCCTGCTATTTTTAGGCTGTGAAGGCAAAATAACTATGGACCTTCCCACCCTGAGAATACCAGACCACAGCTGTCCGCTTTACCTTGGCTGGTGATCCAATTTGGAGGGGACCCTACTTTTTTTGTGTAATTATTAATATTTATAAAATAATTATAAAAAAAGAGCCTGGGGGGACCTCCACATTGGATCCCCAACCACGGTAAAGCTGCCAGCTGTGGTTTTCAGGCTACAGCCGTCTGCTTTACCCTAGCTGGCTATCAAAAATGGGGGGACCCAACGTCATTTTTTTTTTAACTATTTTTTAAATAGAAAAAATTAATGGGCTTCCCTGTATTTTGATTGCCAACCAAGGTAATGACAGGCAGATGGGGGTGGCAACCCATAGCTGTCTGCTTTATCTGCGCTGAGAATCAAAAATACCGCGGAGCGCTATGTCATTTTTTTTAAAGATTTATTTTTACAGCACTGTGATGTCCAGCAATCAAAATACAGGGAAGCCCACTTTGTTTTTAGTTATTTAAATAAATAATTAAAAAAAATATATATGGGCTCCCGCTGCATTTTTTGTATTGCTAGCTAAGGCTACTGGCTGCTAATCCCCACTGCTTGGTGTTACCTTCACTGGCAATGGAAAATCCAGGGAAGCATTTTTTAATTTTTTGGCCAAAAAACTACAAAAAAAGGACGTGAGCTTTGCCATATTTTTGTATGCTAGCCAGGTATAGCAGGCAGGTGCTGGAAGAGTTGGATACAGCGCCAGAAGATGGCGCTTCTATGAAAGTGCCATTTTCTGAGGCGGCTGCAGACTGCAATTCACAGCAGTGGGGCCCAGAAAGCTCAGGCCAACCGGTGGTGCGGATTCCAATCCCCAGCTGCCTAGTTGTACCTGGCTGGACACAAAAATGGGGCAAAGCCTACGTCATTTGTTTTCTAATTATTTCATGAAATTCATGAAATAATAAAAAAGGGCTTCCCTTTATTTTTGGTTCCCACCTGGGTACAAATAGGCAACTGGGGGTTGGGGGCAGCCGTACCTGCCTGCTGTACCTGGCTAGCATACAAAAATATGGCGAAGCCCACATAATTTTTTCAGCAAAAAACTTCTTCATACAGTCCTGGATGGAGTATGCTGAGTATGCTGAGCTTTGTAGTTCTGAAGCTGCTGTGTGTCTGTATGGAGAAGAGCAGACAGCAGCTGCAGAACTAGCATACTCCATCCAGCTCAGCATACTCCATCCAGGACTGTATGCAGAAGTTTTTTTGCCCACCAAAAAAATGACGTGGGCTTCGCCATATTTTTGTATGCTAGCCAGGTACAGCATGCAGCCACGGGCTGCCTCCAACCCCCAGTTACCTATTTGTACCCGGCTGGGAACCAAAAATATAGGGAAGCCCTTTTTTTTTAATTATTTCACTTATTTCATGAAATAATTAAAAAACAAATGATGTGGGCTTCGCCCCATTTTTGTGTCCAGCCGGGTACAACTAGGCAGCTGGGTATTGGAATCCACAGCACAGGTTAGCCCGAGGTTTCTGGGCGCCTCTGCTGCGAATTTCAGTCCGCAGCCGTCCCAGAAAATGGTGCTCTCATAGAAGCGCCATCATCTGGCGCTGTATCCAACTCTTCCAAGAGCCCTGGAGCTGGGTGGCTTGTTGGGTAATCATGAGTTAATACTGGCTTTGTTTTACTAGCCAGTATTAAGCCAGAGATTCTTAATGTCAGGCACGTTTGACCTGGCCATTAAGAATCTCCAATAAAGGGTTAAAAAAAGACACCACACAGAGAAAAAATACTTTAATAGAAATAAATACACAGACACATTAGAGACTCCATCTTTATTACCCCCTGTCAGCCCAATACATCCCCAATAAACCAGCGCTGATAAGAGGTTTTTAATAGAGGCTTAAATTATAAGCAGCAATTTCAGCGTTCCAAGTGCCTTTAAATGAATTTGAAGAAACTGCACTTCAGGATTGTAGTGAGGATTGTAGTGAGGATGAGGTGCCCCAGCCCATTACTTGATGGGCTGGGGCACCTCATCCTCACTACAATCCTCACTAGTGTAGTAGTAGTGACGATTGTAGTGAGGATGAGGTGCACCAGCACATCACTTGATGGGCTGGGGCACCTCATCCTCACTACAATCCTCACTACAATCGGGAAGCAGCGTGCAGCCTTCACTCCGTGAGTGATCAGTGCTGCTAGCGGTAACAGCGGTAACGCTGACAGACGCGTTACCATAGCAACGGTGCTCCCGGAGCCGCGGTTAGCAGTGACGTCACCGCTAACTGCGTTGCTATGGCAACGGTGATCTCCGTTAATGACCGGCTGTGTCAGCCGGTCCCTAACGGAACGGGAGTCGACCGTGTGCTAGAGCATATCGCCGGTACACGGCGATACACAAGTGTGCACCGTGTACCGGAGAGATGCACTCGCAGGTCCTACATGACGTGTCATAGTCATGTGACCAGTCTGTAGCCAATGAGATAATAGCCACGTGACTGGTCACATGGCTATTTTGACGTCATGATAGGTCCTGCTTCTCTGCTGGCAGTGCCGGTCACCGGGAGGATTCAGCTATCATCGGATGGAATAGCGGCAGGAGACAGAGTGCAGGAGGGATCGCGGGGACCGGTAAGTGTTATGGCAATGTTTATTAACTGTATGTGTACATTTATAATGCATTTTTATGTGTTTTTGATTGCCTCCCATTATAGCCTATTGGTTCGAGTTCGGTTCCTCGAACGTTCGACGAACTGAACTCGAACGGGACCTCGGCTCGGCGAACCGACCTCGAGCCGAACCGCGACCAGTTCGCTCATCTCTACTCTTAACATGATGGCTTACTACTAGGGATGATCAAATACCTCAAATATTCGGCTATGCCCATATTCAACGAATAGGTCGCCACTATTCGACTATTTGCGAATATTCAATTTGCAATGTAAGTCTATGGGAAACCTGAATAGTTGTCGAATAGCAACTATTCGGGCTTCCCATAGACTTGCAATGCGCATCGACTATTCGCATAGCGGCGACCTATTCATCGAATATTTGCAAAGCGGAATATTGCCGAATATTTGTGATATTCGATCATCCCTATTTACTACTTAGTATTGTTGCTTTGCAATGAAACAATAACAAAATGTTATACCCCTGCTTGAGGTAGTTTATGATATAAAATCTATCATGAGAAAAAATATGAAAATGATTTATTATGATAAAGAGCGGCTATTTGTTTGCTCCTTCTACTGTGGTCTAATTGCTCTTTTTTAATTGTGCCTGTTTTTAATTTTATGTTTTGTCATTTTAATAGTAATTTCCATATACATCTCCTCCATTTATATGATGAACACATTGGTGACGGAATTATGTGGAGATCGGTGCATAAGAAGATGCATATGTGCATTTTTCTCTCCATCTACAATCGTTGATCGAATCATTATGGTGGACTGGAAGTTTGGACTATATTGAACAGATGAAACTTAGAGACACAGTCTTTTGATTTTATGTCACTATGTCATTTTCTGATAAGAGGCTATCTGTTTATACATCCGAACCTTTATAAACCTTGATGTGGGTCTAATGAAATGTGGATGGTGATTTGTATATATTTTTTTGGATGGTTTGTGAACAGATTGACATGCACGGATATTGATGAATGATTTGAATAGGGCAGGATACAATGAGGTTGTGCATACTATACCTTTATTTGCCGTCTTTGGAATATATGGATATGCACTTATATGTTTATCCTATCCATTTAATCTATACATGTTGTACTCCCCTTGGGTCCATGTCTGGACGAATTAGGTACCGTCTGTGCATGTCACTTTGTTTGTACACCGATCCCTGTGGTGTATTTTCTCCCGTGTCGGGTTGCTGCTGCTGCGCGTGCGTGCGGGGCGGGACTTCCGGGTGTCGGCGCCCGGCGGCCTCAGTAATCCCAGTGCGCATGTCAAATGACGTCATGGAGGGAATTCCCTCTGACGTGCGCTCTGGGAGTGAGGGCCGCCGCGCGCTGATGCAATATCCGGGACTCCCGTCCTGCGCGCATGCGCCGTGTATGCGGCGCCGTAACACGTGGAGCACGTCACCGCTAATGTATGGGAATATAAAATGGGGAGTTTCATGAGTGGCACATTCACCTGCCTGCACCCCGCTGAGGAAGCATTTGGCGATAACGCGCGTCCGGGAGAAAGGTTGCCCACTCACTCATTCTGGGACTGCCAGCTTGTACCCTCCTTTCTTTACACCATGGGTAAGTTATGAACTATTTGTCTTCATGTTAGATTAAGTGTTCCCATGGTGTGTCTCCATCACAAACTCACTTGAGTTAATATTGACTATTTTGGCTATGGAGTAGTGATGGGTTATTGTGGCTAGTTTCCCAGATGGGTGGGTGTTTTTCAATCCACCTACCTCATTATCTGACTTTATGGAAAATATACATTTTTTATATTGTATGTATACTGTTCAATAAAATTAGATTTTATATTGGAATCAGTCTCCTCAAGTGTGTTTACACTAAGTATTAAAACGTTTGGGAGTATATTCAATGTTATCATCCATACAGGGGAATGTGATCATTTTCACTATGTTAAAATCATATAAATTATTTTTCCCCCTTGTGTCTATGACCTACTTGATAGTTTTTATTTCTGTGTTTTTCACAGCTTCTTCTGGTAAAGACATGGATTATAAGGCCCGAGATAGTTCGTGGCTTACCTTACTTAATGAGGTTTTTAAGGAGGATTTGTTGGGGAGTGGTGTTGAGAGCCACAAAGACCTTACAGTACATATCAAAAATTTAAAACAACTACTTCACCGTAGGACGAGAATATGGTGGAACAAAGGGTTCTTAGAGCAATATATCACTAAGGGGTTAATCCCCCGTGGCCTGCGTATTCAGGTGTTTCCATCATTTCTGATTGATAAAGAATGGTTCAAGGATAGATGGGAGGAGTGTGCCAATCAATGCTCGGTGAAATTTATGGAACTGCTGATTAAGTTGAATGGCGAAACCTTAAATGAGATGGAGAAGGAAATTGAATCTTTACAAGAATTAATAAGAAAGGAACTCCCAGCTGCTGAGTTACAGAAGTTAAACTCTGAACTGGAGGCGGAGTTTGTAAAATGGGAGAATGAATTAAAAACCACCAAAAGTAAGAAATTTCAGAGGGATCTCACTGATCTCCAGTTAAATCAAGTGTATAGGTGGAATAAAAAGAAATTACCACAACGTGGCTTTTCTAGAGCAAGGTCCTTCTCCATCTCCTCCGTAACATCTGGTGAGGAATCTGAAGCTGATGGCGCTAAGGGTGGCCCCGGAACATCTTACCGTCAGAAGTGGGACAAACCAGGACTATCTAGAAATTATAAGGGAAAACCCTCTATCAAGCGGAAGGAAATCTCCCCGAATAGCGGCCAAGATACAAAAAGAAAACAGAATAATTTGGAGGTAATTAATTTGTCCCCTCATAACCTCTCAGACGCACAGTGTCAGGTTTTGAAATTAGGCTTAACCTTTGTCCCAAATAACACGTTTGATTATTTTACATCTGTCAAAGATTTATATTTATTTTCCCGGAAAATAGTCCTGAGGAGGTTACATCAGAAACGAGATACTCCTGATGTGTCTTTGTCCATGACTGAACAGGAGACATTAAGAGACCTGGAGGATTTGCTCAGAGAGCAAGACACTGACTCTCTGAGCGGGTTCCCCGGACAACTCCTTCCAAGATCAACCACATTCCCGCCTCTGTCCATCTGTCCTCAGGTGGAAATTTTCACCAAGCTTGTACTTGAGGACTTTAAGACCATCCAAAAGTACTCTAGAAATGACAATCTAACTAAAGCTCAGAGGACGGCAATTAAAGAACTAAAAAACATGAAAGATATTGTGATCAAAAGTGCCGATAAGGGCGGGAATGTGGTTGTCTGGCCGACCATTAAATATGAACGGGAGGCATTCCGGCAATTAAATGACAAAAATACATACCTGAGACTGGACAGTAATCCTATTCTTGCCTTTAACATCGAACTGCAGGAGATACTTGATCGAGCATGCCGTGACGGAGTTATCCCCAAAAAGGTCATGGATGGCTTAATTGTCAAGCACCCCAAAACTCCAACATTCTACCTGTTGCCTAAGGTTCACAAAGATGCCACCAATCCCCCTGGGCGTCCCATCGTCTCGGGGATTGGTGGCATCTGTGACCCTATATGCAAGTTCGTGGATCATTACTTGAAGCCTCTGGTCCATGACCTACCATCTTATGTGAGAGATACTACTGATGTATTAACTAAAATGGAGGGCCTCCACATCGACCAGGACATGTGGATGGTGACGGCTGATGTGGAGTCCCTCTATACGTGTATTTCTCACAGGGATGGGCTAGAGGCTACCCGACTGTTCCTCGAGAGTAGCGGGTGGGGTGGCGCTGTTCGTGGACTGATCACCGATCTTCTTGAATTCGCCCTGACGCACAATGTGTTTGTCTTTAAAGATAGATTTTACCTGCAAAGACGTGGCACCGCCATGGGGGCAGCATGCGCACCATCTTATGCCAATTTATTCTTAGGCATGTGGGAACGGGAACTTTTTCATGATAATATCCTATTTTCCAACCACGTTGTCCTATGGCTAAGATATATAGATGATGTGCTGTTCCTGTGGCAGGGTGCCAGGTCTGAGCTTGATGAATTCATGAATGATTTAAATAAGAACAATCTGAATATTAGACTTACACATTGTGCGCATCAGAGGCGGATGGAATTTTTGGACATACTGTTTGAAGTCGGTGAGGATGGTGTAGTGCAGACGGATATTCACAGGAAAGACACCTCCGTGAATTCTCTTCTGCACGCATCATCGGCACATACCCGGTCCACGATCAAAGCTGTCCCCACGGGACAATTCCTGAGGGCCAGAAGGGTTTGTTCCACGGAGGAAAAATTTGAGGCACAGGCGGACGATTTGAGAGAACGCTTTTTGCAAAGGGGGTATAGCAGACGTAACATCAAGAAAAGTTATTTAAGAGCCAAGCATACCCGGAGGGAACATCTCCTCTTTAAGGCGACTCCTCGGGCGAGTCCTGAAAATGCGTTGAGGTTTATCTCCACATTTAATGGTAGATGGGAACAGATGAGGGAGTCTCTGTCCAGGCACTGGTCTGTCTTGCAGACGGATCCGTGTCTGGCGGAGATTATCCCAAAGTCTCCCCTAATGACATCCCGAAGGGGGAGAAACCTCAAAGATATACTGGTGGACAGCCATTATGTAGCAAGACCTGCCAACCCTTTTACGACCTCTGGGGTCGCCACAGTGAAGGGTGGATGTTTCCCTTGCGGGGAATGTTTGGCTTGTGGGGAAAAGAACATCATTAGAGAGGTTGGATTTAATTCCGCCGACGGCCAAAAAACATTTAAAATTTCTAGACGTATCTCCTGCAGTAGTACATATGTTATTTATTTGGCAATCTGTCCATGTCAAAAGATGTATGTGGGTCTCACGTCACGTCAGTTTTGGACAAGGATTAGGGAACACGTCCGGGACATTCGTAATTCTAAACAATGTCTGGACATATCACTCCTCAGAACTATTCCGTGACATTTTCATATTTATCATAATTGTGATCCATCGGGACTTAAGGTTAGGGGGATTGATGTGTTGCACAGTGGCATCAGGGGAGGTGATTTAAAGAGGCAGTTGGCCCAAATGGAGTGCCGGTGGATAGTCACTCTAGGTACTATGGCCCCTATAGGGCTAAATGAGAAACTCAGTTTTTCTCCCTTCCTTTGAGCCCTCCATTGGGACTGCCTCTTTGGGACCTCTAGTTTGACGAGGATGCCCTTATGGTTATACCCCTGCTTGAGGTAGTTTATGATATAAAATCTATCATGAGAAAAAATATGAAAATGATTTATTATGATAAAGAGCGGCTATTTGTTTGCTCTTTGTACTGTGGTCTAATTGCTCTTTTTTAATTGTGCCTGTTTTTAATTTTATGTTTTGTCATTTTAATAGTAATTTCCATATACATCTCCTCCATTTATATGATGAACACATTGGTGACGGAATTATGTGGAGATCGGTGCATAAGAAGATGCATATGTGCATTTTTCTCTCCATCTACAATCGTTGATCGAATCATTATGGTGGACTGGAAGTTTGGACTATATTGAACAGATGAAACTTAGAGACACAGTCTTTTGATTTTATGTCACTATGTCATTTTCTGATAAGAGGCTATCTGTTTATACATCCGAACCTTTATAAACCTTGATGTGGGTCTAATGAAATGTGGATGGTGATTTGTATATATTTTTTTGGATGGTTTGTGAACAGATTGACATGCACGGATATTGATGAATGATTTGAATAGGGCAGGATACAATGAGGTTGTGCATACTATACCTTTATTTGCCGTCTTTGGAATATATGGATATGCACTTATATGTTTATCCTATCCATTTAATCTATACATGTTGTACTCCCCTTGGGTCCATGTCTGGACGAATTAGGTACCGTCTGTGCATGTCACTTTGTTTGTACACCGATCCCTGTGGTGTATTTTCTCCCGTGTCGGGTTGCTGCTGCTGCGCGTGCGTGCGGGGCGGGACTTCCGGGTGTCGGCGCCCGGCGGCCTCAGTAATCCCAGTGCGCATGTCAAATGACGTCATGGAGGGAATTCCCTCTGACGTGCGCTCTGGGAGTGAGGGCCGCCGCGCGCTGATGCAATATCCGGGACTCCCGTCCTGCGCGCATGCGCCGTGTATGCGGCGCCGTAACACGTGGAGCACGTCACCGCTAATGTATGGGAATATAAAATGGGGAGTTTCATGAGTGGCATATTCACCTGCCTGCACCCCGCTGAGGAAGCATTTGGCGATAACGCGCGTCCGGGAGAAAGGTTGCCCACTCACTCATTCTGGGACTGCCAGCTTGTACCCTCCTTTCTTTACACCATGGGTAAGTTATGAACTATTTGTCTTCATGTTAGATTAAGTGTTCCCATGGTGTGTCTCCATCACAAACTCACTTGAGTTAATATTGACTATTTTGGCTATGGAGTAGTGATGGGTTATTGTGGCTAGTTTCCCAGATGGGTGGGTGTTTTTCAATCCACCTACCTCATTATCTGACTTTATGGAAAATATACATTTTTTATATTGTATGTATACTGTTCAATAAAATTAGATTTTATATTGGAATCAGTCTCCTCAAGTGTGTTTACACTAAGTATTAATAACAAAATGTTGCAGAGGAGCCTCATCTCATCTCATCTTCTCATAATTCTTCTGCAATCAGTTATTCAATACTCGAAAAATAAAAAACATCATCTTTACTATAAAATGCACACACTTGCAGTAGGAAAAGTTTACCTTTCTGCAATGTGCTATATTTTTACATATTCTCCATTTTTTCACATGAGATTTTCATTCTTTGCAGATGTACAAAATATTTTGAGATGTTATGGAAGCTTCAATCCTTGGGATTGCTGGATGTTTTTTCTACACTGCCAAGAGAGATTCATCTGGAACAACTGTTTGTCTCATGCGTGTCTTGAGCTCCATGTAGGTTTAAACCATTAGCCTTTGATCCCCCATGACTATTTTATTAAGCGTTTCTCAAACTAGCCACATTTTCACTTTATGCCCCAGGAATATGACTGATCTGTATTCCACATTTCTAGAATATGTCTGTAGGGGCTAAGTAGTTTTGTTAGTAGGAGTTTTCTAATAACTGCTTATTTGTAATCTACTTCAATGTGTTTCCTGAATCGCTTTAAAAAGGCATGATTTTAGGTTTGCTGAATACAGAATGAATCTGTTTATCTCACTAATGCATATGCCAGTAACATAACGCAGCAAAACTATCAACAATTAGTTATGTAATAGATATCTGTAAACAGAGCACATGGCCTGTGCAAGGAGGTAAAGTCATGGAATTATGAATACCACAGAATCGATAGACATGATAATGATATGCAACTGATGACAAAGTGAAAACAAGATTTTCCAAAAGACTCGATTCATTCAGTATAAAATATAAGCACCATGCTAATAAATGCACACGCATACATACAGTCATATGAAACAGTTTGGGCACCCCTATTAATGTTAACCTTTTTTCTTTATAACAATTTGGGTTTTTGTAACAGCTATTTCAGTTTCATATATCTAATAACCAGGGCCGGATTATAGGCGGGGCAGGCGGGGCTCCAGCCCAGGGGCCCCCACCAAAAGAGCTTCTAAGGGGGCCCCCACCACCAGGGCCATACATGTCAGCATTTTTTTTTTTCTTCACACCCTCTCCCCCTCCGTAAAGACAGTCTAATAAATCAGCTGTGTTTTCGGAGGGGGGGGGGGAGTGGGGCGGTGCACCGGCATTTATTTGTATCTGCGTCTTTAAGACGCAAAAACAAACTGCGAGCACAGGACGCTGAATGACCCCGGAAGTACCAGTGCTTGCACTTCCGGGGTCAGAGGTGTGCCAATGAGCTCCCTATGTGCTGCGGCCGTCATGGGCGTACCCAGCGAGGGGCGGGGGGCACCTGCCCCCCCCAGAAGCAGGGACACGGTGTAATGGGCCGCTGTATGTGCAGCCACGCTCCTCCGCAGGGTGTGCATGCAGGCCCGACACACTAGCTGCAGCAGGAGCAGGAGGCAGCGCTGTGCTGTTCCGGCTCTGCTGTGTGCTGTGTGTCCGGCATGCACACAATGAGGAGTGCAGCGGAGCCGGTGCTCGCAGCTTCCTCCTTCTTCCTGTTCAAATGTATTTCCGTCTTTCAGACGTAAATACATTTGAACAGCGCGCCGGGACTGGGCCCCGCCCCCGACGTGCAGCAACGTGATGAGATCAGCACCTTGCTGACGTCATCACAGTGCTCCGGGCGCCGGCACACGGGACATCAGATGGTAAGCGCTCCATGAAGGAGCCGAAGAGACAGGTTTAATTAATGATGATGAGTGGGGAGGGGCTGAGGACACATAACGGGGAACATCTGTGAAGGAAGTGGAACACAGCTTTGTGGCAGGCAGAGGAGGAGTACTGTGTTCCGAGGGAGGGGGGGAGGCAGGAGTGTGTAGGGATGGGGCAGTGTGATTTGTGTGTGTAGGGGGTGATGAGGGTTGCATTGTATTGTGTGTGGGGGGAGGGGTAATGGGGGGGTGCATTGTGTGTGTGTGGGGGGGGGGTGATGGGGGGATGCATTGTGTGTGTAGGGGGTGATGGGGAGATGCATTTTGTGTGTGTAAGGGGTGACGGGTGTGTGTGTGTGTGTGTGTGTAGGGGGTGATGGGTGGGTGCATTGTATGTGTGTTTTGTGTGGGGGGAGTTATGGGGGGTGCATTGTATTTGTGTGTGTGTAGGGAGGAATGGTGGGTTCATTGTATTTGAGTGTGTGTGTGTGTGTGTGTGTGTGTGTGTGTAGGGGGTGATGGGGGGTGCATTGTGTGTGTGTGTGTGTTTGTAGGGGGTGATGGGTGCATTGTGTGTGTAGGGGGTGATGGGGGGTGCATTGTGTGTGTAGGGGGTGATGGGGGATGCATTGTGTGTGTGTGTGTTTGTGTAGGGGGTGATGGGTGGGTGCATTGTGTGTGTGTGTGTAGAGGTAAAGGGGGGTGCATTGTGTGTGTGTGTGTAGGGGGTGATGGGGGGTGCATTTTGTGTGTGTGTAGGGGTAAAGGGGGGTGCATTGTGTGTGTGTAGGGGGTGATGGGGGGGTGCATTGTGTGTGTGTAGGTGGTAAAGGGGGGTGCATTGTGTGTGTGTGTGTGTGTGGGGGGGGTGATTGGTGGGTGCATTGTGTGTGTCAGAGCTGTGTGTGTGTCAGAGCTGTGTGTGTGTCAGAGCTGTGTGTGTGTGTCAGTCACAGCTGTGAACAATTTTGTCCCAGTTTTACGCCCTTTTTTACGGACTCACCAGAAAACCTTCCAAAATGACACCAAAATGAATTTTCATGGCGGAAATGTTAAGGGCACATACCCAATAGTGAGATAGAGCTGGTGTATGTTACTAGTGATGAGCGAGTACTAAAAAGCTCGGGTGCTCGAAGCTCGGGCCGAGCCTCCCAAGATACTCGTGTACTCGGCCCGAGCAACGAGCCCAATGTTATCCTATGGGAGACGAAAACCACTAGAACACACCTCTATAAAAAATATATTTTTATTCAATTTATAATAGAAAATAAATATGACACCAAATGTCTGACAAACACACAAAGACACTGTGCTCATCAAGGCCTAGTGGAGAGTAGAGGGAGCGTGCAGAGATAGATAGCTGAATAATTTTCAGTGAACTAGGAGGAACTACGATACTCCTCAACTCCTCCTGCCTACTTGCGGAGAGTGCTATAAGGTATTGAACACTCCCCGCTCCGGGTGGCTGTCCCTATATATCCCTACGCTCCACTAGCCTAAACCACCACCACCAAGTGCATTGTGACAAGACCAGGACAACATGTAATGTATAAAATCTGTTGGTTCCTGACTCGGACTGGAGACTATGCTACAGTCCAGATACTGTAAACAGCAGTTTAGGACAGAGCTATGGACCCAACAAGATCGGTGCCCACAGCTCCTCCCGACGCGTTTCCCCCCCTCCTAAAAAAATATTCGGGGGTTCATCAGGGGTGATTAGCCAACATACACCTGTGAATAGACAAAAACAGACAGTTGGTGTCTTTCAATATAAAATCCAACCAAAACTCCAAGAGATCTCCTTCGCATATAAGACTTACTTGGAACAGCATCCAAGTGTGGTGTAATAGCAGCAGCAGGGTGTGCTTGTACAGTATAACTTGACACCATCAACTCAAGGGACTATAGATGTCCTCTCTGTAATTCAATATAGTGATACAGCACATTAGTCATTGTGTCTCCAAAATCTCTCTGCACCATGCACGGAACACACCTATCAGTGTATATCATGCCACTACCTTCTTAGGTCCACTTTTCTTTTCCTCCAAAATATGGTATTAATGTTGTTCAGTGTCTCACCTCACCATATCTACATATGCATTGACAATACAAAAATATAAATATGTGAGTCAATCCTACAAGATAACATCTCTCCCCAGTATTATGGTATCTAATACTAAAACGAAGCATACCCATTCTAGGTGAATGATGCATGATGTTCTCCAGGGACAATAAACCCTTTAGCGCCACTTCTAGGCCTTTGCTATAAGAGAAAGGAAAACCATCTCTAAGAGCTAAGTGGGTTTACATACTTGAAGCTCACATAACCAACAACAGGCATTAATAACAACAAATACCAATACCTATGAGTCTAAAAAGAGGGTTTAAGGTGATGGACGGTATACAGTTTGGCACTTGAGATAAGGTGCAGCATGCACTCTCTAGCAGAAAAAAATCTATCTGCCCTCTCTTAGGATGTGGATCCTGCTCTCCTGGTTAGCCCCCTGTAGAGAAAAAAATATATATATTGTATGGCTTATATGCAGGGCAGACGCATATTATCTTACATTGCCATCTCGCCTGTCATTACCTGGGCACTGATATATCCTTAGTGGAAGCCCCAGGTATTCCCTTAGTGGGAGTCCTAGGTAACTGCTTCAGATCCCACTAGTGAATGAACACGTTCTATAAAGACATAATATGCAAATATCGCTAGTGCCAGGTTATTTTCCCCCTATGCATATCCAGATACTGGATATCATATACAGTCCTAATTGAATAAGGAGAGTCACCTACCAGCAGAAGGCTTGGTCTTCAGTGACCAAGGTACCAGGCGTTAAGGCGTATGAAGTTCCCCAGGGCACAGCGATATGGCCTCCCAGGCTAGAGATCTAAAGGTCCGTAATGTCCCTGCTGCTTGTCTGTCTCTCCACTGCCATCTGCTCTTTTAAAACGCCCGCCTCCCGATATGGGGGTGGGACATCCTGTTATCCGAGATTGACATGTTGATGGGCCAATCGGAGACGGATCCTATGCGGCCGGAAGTGTGGCGTCAAGGACGGGTGGGACATCCTGTTATCCGAGATTGACATGTTGATGGGCCAATCGGAGACGGATCCTATGCGGCCGGAAGTGACGCGTCAAGGACGGATTGACAGATCCCCTGTCCAATCCTAGTAGCTAACGCTGCAGAGAGTGACGTATCACTCGAATGCAGCCGCCCACAGTGGTAGTAGCAAACAGGCGTCCCAGCAACTGTATCCGCCTGGATACAGACAGATCCTGCCCGGCCGGATGTAGTGTGGCTCGATTAGATTGACAGCCCAGTGGCCCTATCCTGGTTGCTAGCCCCAGAGGGGGGTGTATCACTGAATCGCATCTGCCCTCAGCGATACTGCATAGGGACAGGCTGACAGATCCCACATCCTATCCTCATGATTAACACTGCAAAGAGTAACCCATTACTCAATTGCAGCCGCCCTTAATGGTAATGACACCCAGGCGTCCTAACAGCCGCGTCGGCCAGGATAAAGACGGATCCTGCCTGACCGGATGTGACTTGATTAGACTGACAGCACAATAACCCTATCCTGGTTGCTAACGCCAAAGGGAGATGTATAACTGAATCACATCCGTCCTTAACGACACTGCATGGCCATACCTATAAAATCAGTAGCCATAAATCCAAAATAAACCCACATCAGACCAGATGTCAGCGCATGCCTATAAACATTGTCCTCTGATATTGTCCTGTAAGACCAACTCCACATATTTTAGTTAATCAATATATGCTGCCTATGCCAATTCGTTTATGAAATATTGCTAGAGCTTAAGCCACCGTAATTGCTTGGTGTCAACACTCTGCGTAACTCTGAAAAAATATCATAATATATCTCTAAGGGTTCTTGGAGTGTTTAATACTGAAATTAGGTAAAAATGACCCCAAAATTGGCGGGAAGATGCCTTTCCTATCCTGCAGTGGAAGCCAAAGGAGAGGCCTAGATAAAGCTGGCAAAGCTCAAATTCTCATTAATTCCGACCGGGGAAACAGAGTCTAGCAGAAATATCCATCTGGCTTCGCGTTGGAGGATTTTATTGTTCCAATCACCCCCCCGAATTGGTTTCTTAACCACCTCGATCACTTGAAATGATATCGTGCCAACGTCTCCATTATGGCATGTATTAATATGTCGGGCTAAAGCCGTGTCTCTCTTATGACCGATATCCCCCAAATGCTCCCCAATTCTGACACGTAGTTCCCTTTTAGTTTTGCCCACGTATCCCATGGGGCAGCTACAGGTACAGAGATACACCACTCCCTGGGTCCTGCAATTTGCAAATTCTTTAATCCTAAATACTCTGCCTGTCTTATTGTTATGGAATACTTTATTTTGATTGATTCGTGGGCAGTAGCTGCATCTCCCACACCTAAATGTTCCTTGAGGCTTCCGACCTAACCAAGTCCCTTGTCCCTCTGGGGCCAAGAAATGGCTATGTGTTAACTTGTCCCTTATCGACCTACCTCTTCTGAATGTGACACTAGCATGCGATGTAATGCATTTCCCTATATCTGGATCAGATTTAAGGATGGGCCAGTAACGCCTAAGCACCTCCATTATCCTGGGATTTTGGTCATCATACGTTCCTATTAGTCGGGTGATCTGCTCATCTTTTTGTCTTTTTTGTGACCTAACCAGTTCTTTTCTTGGGGTTGATCTAGCACATTTATACGCTGGTTCGAGTACGTGCAGGGGATACCCCCTCTGTCGAAACCTACCTCCCATGTCTAAAGCCTGGGCTTCGAAGTCTGACAGGGACGAACAATTCCGTCTAAGCCTGAGGAACTGTCCCTTAGGAATTCCCCTTTTTAAGGGTACTGGATGATGACTCTCCCACCTCAATAAGCTGTTCGTCGCTGTGGGTTTTCTATAAATGCTAGTGACCAATCCCCCTCCTAAGTCCTTGGATATTTTCAGATCCAAAAAGGCTAGACTCTCTGTCCCAACTTCAAAAGTGAATTTTAGCCCAAGATCGTTGCTGTTAAGTCTCTCAATAAATTGAGTAAACAGGGCTTGTTCCCCCGTCCAGAGAACGAGGATGTCATCTATATAGCGCCCCCAAAATTGTATATGGGGGGCAAAGATGACATCCTCGTCTCTGAAGACACGGGTGTCTTCCCACCAGCCCAGGAACATGTTGGCGTATGTGGGGGCACAGGGGCTCCCCATAGCCGTGCCCCTGAGCTGGTGGTACACCCTTCCATCGAATAGGAAATAGTTATGTGACAGGATATAGAGCAGGAGATCTATCACGAAATCACTATGTTCCCGGCATTGGTTACCTCGTGTAGAGAGGTAATATCGAACAGCTTCTATCCCCTTGTCGTGTGGAATACTGCTGTAAAGCTGTTCCACATCAATTGATGCCAGAATGGTACCTGGGTCTAAAGTGATCCCGTCCAGTTTGGAGATGAGGTCATTAGTGTCTCTAATGTAGGAAGCCAAACCTGTGACAAATGGACGTAACACCGTATCAACATAAACCCCAGGATTTTGGCCAATCGCATCAATTCCCGATACAATGGGTCGTCCTTTCAAGGGACATAACCCCTTATGTATCTTAGGAGTGGCGTAGAAAGTGGATATTACTGGGAACTTTTGATATAGAAAGTCATATTCTTTTTCAGAAATTACCTTCATTTGAAGTCCTTTCCTCAGGAGGGTCTCAAGTTCCCTTAAATATTCAATGGTTGGATCTTTAGGCAGAACTCGATACGTTGTTCTATCGGTCAAGATACGTTTACACATTGCCGGGTAATCTTTGATGTTCATAATGACCGTGTTTCCCCCCTTGTCTGATGGTTTTATTGTGATTTGGGTATTTTTTTCCAGATTACTCAAAGCCTCCCATTCATCCCTGTTAAGGTTCGGCTTAACAGATCGTAATTTAGGTTGGATGCTCTTAAGGTCCTTCATCACTAAATTTAAAAAGATGTTAAGACTACTGTAGTCCATTGGGGGTGGTGTCTTTTTGCTCTTGGGTTTCAGATTGGTGAAAGGTCCCACACCTATACATTCTCCTCTCATCTCATCCAGATTTGATAATAGCCTGACGTCCTGAAGCATTTCTGCTGGAATTCCCAGCCTAATGCATTCAATTTCATCATTATGGGCAAAGAATTTTTTCCATTTTAATTTCCTTATGAATAACTCTAAATCTTTGGCCCATATAAACGGATCATATCTGGTTGTGGGGACGAATGTAAGGCCTAGCTTAAGAACCCTCATCTCCACCTCTGAGAGGTGGTAGCTAGATAAGTTAATGACCTGGTGATCTAATGAACTCGGGATATTTAGTTTTTCAAGGTTCTGTACCCATGATTTCTCAAATTGTAGGGGTCCCGCCCCCCTAAAAAAGGGGTGGGTGCTGCACTGTGGGGTCCCATTGGTAGATTCCCTTGAGAAGAGAGCGGAGGTGAGGGCGGGGCATTGGGCGGGGCCATGTTGTCCATCAATCTCAATTGTGCCCCCCCTGAATAAGGTGTTCCAGAGTATGAAGATGAACCATACCTTCCACCATTCCTGTCCCATTGCCAGTTTCTTCTCCCCCCTCTACCCCAGTTTTTTTGCCTTCCCTGTTGATATCTTCTCTCTTTGTTCCTATTAGGCACAAGCCGTCCCTGAGACTCAGAATCTGAGTAGTCAGAGGATGAAACGTCAGTTTGGGGACCCGTGGCACCCAAATAGACCTCCTTCTGGCCTGTAAAGTCAGCCAGGTCCCTCAGGAAGTGCTTGTGCTTCCTGGTTTTCAAGTTTTGTTGATATTTATCAACAGCGAGTTGCAGTGAAGTTTCTTTGGTGACAAAGTCTGGTTCTCCCTTGAACTTCACTGCTTCCTCCCTGAGATTTTGCAAGGTTTTGGAACTATTTTCTAAGGTGACCTTCTCCTCCTCCAGGAGAATGGTCATCAATCTAATTGAGGAATTGGTCAACTCCTCCTCCCATCTGCCAATCAGCCTATCTGTTCTTGATCTTTCTGCTGGTATCAAGTTGATCCTAAGACCACGTGGAACAATTCTTTGCTTAATGTAGCGCTCAAGGGACTGTACTTCCCACCACGATTTCACATTAGTTTTATAAGCATCCAGTAGTTCCGAAAAGACATTCCTGATAGTTGTCTTTCCCGTTCCCTGGTTGCCTATTGCCTTATCTGAAAACACCTCCTCGGCATCATCCAACCACCTAGTAGTGTTGATTGGTCCGGATAAGAATCCCGCCATTGATCATACATCGACCACTATTAGAATAATAACCAAGGTGGAATTACACGAAAACCACTAGAACACACCTCTATAAAAAATATATTTTTATTCAATTTATAATAGAAAATAAATATGACACCAAATGTCTGACAAACACACAAAGACACTGTGCTCATCAAGGCCTAGTGGAGAGTAGAGGGAGCGTGCAGAGATAGATAGCTGAATAATTTTCAGTGAACTAGGAGGAACTACGATACTCCTCAACTCCTCCTGCCTACTTGCGGAGAGTGCTATAAGGTATTGAACACTCCCCGCTCCGGGTGGCTGTCCCTATATATCCCTACGCTCCACTAGCCTAAACCACCACCACCAAGTGCATTGTGACAAGACCAGGACAACATGTAATGTATAAAATCTGTTGGTTCCTGACTCGGACTGGAGACTATGCTACAGTCCAGATACTGTAAACAGCAGTTTAGGACAGAGCTATGGACCCAACAAGATCGGTGCCCACAGCTCCTCCCGACGCGTTTCCCCCCCTCCTAAAAAAATATTCGGGGGTTCATCAGGGGTGATTAGCCAACATACACCTGTGAATAGACAAAAACAGACAGTTGGTGTCTTTCAATATAAAATCCAACCAAAACTCCAAGAGATCTCCTTCGCATATAAGACTTACTTGGAACAGCATCCAAGTGTGGTGTAATAGCAGCAGCAGGGTGTGCTTGTACAGTATAACTTGACACCATCAACTCAAGGGACTATAGATGTCCTCTCTGTAATTCAATATAGTGATACAGCACATTAGTCATTGTGTCTCCAAAATCTCTCTGCACCATGCACGGAACACACCTATCAGTGTATATCATGCCACTACCTTCTTAGGTCCACTTTTCTTTTCCTCCAAAATATGGTATTAATGTTGTTCAGTGTCTCACCTCACCATATCTACATATGCATTGACAATACAAAAATATAAATATGTGAGTCAATCCTACAAGATAACATCTCTCCCCAGTATTATGGTATCTAATACTAAAACGAAGCATACCCATTCTAGGTGAATGATGCATGATGTTCTCCAGGGACAATAAACCCTTTAGCGCCACTTCTAGGCCTTTGCTATAAGAGAAAGGAAAACCATCTCTAAGAGCTAAGTGGGTTTACATACTTGAAGCTCACATAACCAACAACAGGCATTAATAACAACAAATACCAATACCTATGAGTCTAAAAAGAGGGTTTAAGGTGATGGACGGTATACAGTTTGGCACTTGAGATAAGGTGCAGCATGCACTCTCTAGCAGAAAAAAATCTATCTGCCCTCTCTTAGGATGTGGATCCTGCTCTCCTGGTTAGCCCCCTGTAGAGAAAAAAATATATATATTGTATGGCTTATATGCAGGGCAGACGCATATTATCTTACATTGCCATCTCGCCTGTCATTACCTGGGCACTGATATATCCTTAGTGGAAGCCCCAGGTATTCCCTTAGTGGGAGTCCTAGGTAACTGCTTCAGATCCCACTAGTGAATGAACACGTTCTATAAAGACATAATATGCAAATATCGCTAGTGCCAGGTTATTTTCCCCCTATGCATATCCAGATACTGGATATCATATACAGTCCTAATTGAATAAGGAGAGTCACCTACCAGCAGAAGGCTTGGTCTTCAGTGACCAAGGTACCAGGCGTTAAGGCGTATGAAGTTCCCCAGGGCACAGCGATATGGCCTCCCAGGCTAGAGATCTAAAGGTCCGTAATGTCCCTGCTGCTTGTCTGTCTCTCCACTGCCATCTGCTCTTTTAAAACGCCCGCCTCCCGATATGGGGGTGGGACATCCTGTTATCCGAGATTGACATGTTGATGGGCCAATCGGAGACGGATCCTATGCGGCCGGAAGTGTGGCGTCAAGGACGGGTGGGACATCTTGTTATCCGAGATTGACATGTTGATGGGCCAATCGGAGACGGATCCTATGCGGCCGGAAGTGACGCGTCAAGGACGGATTGACAGATCCCCTGTCCAATCCTAGTAGCTAACGCTGCAGAGAGTGACGTATCACTCGAATGCAGCCGCCCACAGTGGTAGTAGCAAACAGGCGTCCCAGCAACTGTATCCGCCTGGATACAGACAGATCCTGCCCGGCCGGATGTAGTGTGGCTCGATTAGATTGACAGCCCAGTGGCCCTATCCTGGTTGCTAGCCCCAGAGGGGGGTGTATCACTGAATCGCATCTGCCCTCAGCGATACTGCATAGGGACAGGCTGACAGATCCCACATCCTATCCTCATGATTAACACTGCAAAGAGTAACCCATTACTCAATTGCAGCCGCCCTTAATGGTAATGACACCCAGGCGTCCTAACAGCCGCGTCGGCCAGGATAAAGACGGATCCTGCCTGACCGGATGTGACTTGATTAGACTGACAGCACAATAACCCTATCCTGGTTGCTAACGCCAAAGGGAGATGTATAACTGAATCACATCCGTCCTTAACGACACTGCATGGCCATACCTATAAAATCAGTAGCCATAAATCCAAAATAAACCCACATCAGACCAGATGTCAGCGCATGCCTATAAACATTGTCCTCTGATATTGTCCTGTAAGACCAACTCCACATATTTTAGTTAATCAATATATGCTGCCTATGCCAATTCGTTTATGAAATATTGCTAGAGCTTAAGCCACCGTAATTGCTTGGTGTCAACACTCTGCGTAACTCTGAAAAAATATCATAATATATCTCTAAGGGTTCTTGGAGTGTTTAATACTGAAATTAGGTAAAAATGACCCCAAAATTGGCGGGAAGATGCCTTTCCTATCCTGCAGTGGAAGCCAAAGGAGAGGCCTAGATAAAGCTGGCAAAGCTCAAATTCTCATTAATTCCGACCGGGGAAACAGAGTCTAGCAGAAATATCCATCTGGCTTCGCGTTGGAGGATTTTATTGTTCCAATCACCCCCCCGAATTGGTTTCTTAACCACCTCGATCACTTGAAATGATATCGTGCCAACGTCTCCATTATGGCATGTATTAATATGTCGGGCTAAAGCCGTGTCTCTCTTATGACCGATATCCCCCAAATGCTCCCCAATTCTGACACGTAGTTCCCTTTTAGTTTTGCCCACGTATCCCATGGGGCAGCTACAGGTACAGAGATACACCACTCCCTGGGTCCTGCAATTTGCAAATTCTTTAATCCTAAATACTCTGCCTGTCTTATTGTTATGGAATACTATCAAGTAATCAAGTGATCGAGGTGGTTAAGAAACCAATTCGGGGGGGTGATTGGAACAATAAAATCCTCCAACGCGAAGCCAGATGGATATTTCTGCTAGACTCTGTTTCCCCGGTCGGAATTAATGAGAATTTGAGCTTTGCCAGCTTTATCTAGGCCTCTCCTTTGGCTTCCACTGCAGGATAGGAAAGGCATCTTCCCGCCAATTTTGGGGTCATTTTTACCTAATTTCAGTATTAAACACTCCAAGAACCCTTAGAGATATATTATGATATTTTTTCAGAGTTACGCAGAGTGTTGACACCAAGCAATTACGGTGGCTTAAGCTCTAGCAATATTTCATAAACGAATTGGCATAGGCAGCATATATTGATTAACTAAAATATGTGGAGTTGGTCTTACAGGACAATATCAGAGGACAATGTTTATAGGCATGCGCTGACATCTGGTCTGATGTGGGTTTATTTTGGATTTATGGCTACTGATTTTATAGGTATGGCCATGCAGTGTCGTTAAGGACGGATGTGATTCAGTTATACATCTCCCTTTGGCGTTAGCAACCAGGATAGGGTTATTGTGCTGTCAGTCTAATCAAGTCACATCCGGTCAGGCAGGATCCGTCTTTATCCTGGCCGACGCGGCTGTTAGGACGCCTGGGTGTCATTACCATTAAGGGCGGCTGCAATTGAGTAATGGGTTACTCTTTGCAGTGTTAATCATGAGGATAGGATGTGGGATCTGTCAGCCTGTCCCTATGCAGTATCGCTGAGGGCAGATGCGATTCAGTGATACACCCCCCTCTGGGGCTAGCAACCAGGATAGGGCCACTGGGCTGTCAATCTAATCGAGCCACACTACATCCGGCCGGGCAGGATCTGTCTGTATCCAGGCGGATACAGTTGCTGGGACGCCTGTTTGCTACTACCACTGTGGGCGGCTGCATTCGAGTGATACGTCACTCTCTGCAGCGTTAGCTACTAGGATTGGACAGGGGATCTGTCAATCCGTCCTTGACGCGTCACTTCCGGCCGCATAGGATCCGTCTCCGATTGGCCCATCAACATGTCAATCTCGGATAACAGGATGTCCCACCCGTCCTTGACGCCACACTTCCGGCCGCATAGGATCCGTCTCCGATTGGCCCATCAACATGTCAATCTCGGATAACAGGATGTCCCACCCCCATATCGGGAGGCGGGCGTTTTAAAAGAGCAGATGGCAGTGGAGAGACAGACAAGCAGCAGGGACATTACGGACCTTTAGATCTCTAGCCTGGGAGGCCATATCGCTGTGCCCTGGGGAACTTCATACGCCTTAACGCCTGGTACCTTGGTCACTGAAGACCAAGCCTTCTGCTGGTAGGTGACTCTCCTTATTCAATTAGGACTGTATATGATATCCAGTATCTGGATATGCATAGGGGGAAAATAACCTGGCACTAGCGATATTTGCATATTATGTCTTTATAGAACGTGTTCATTCACTAGTGGGATCTGAAGCAGTTACCTAGGACTCCCACTAAGGGAATACCTGGGGCTTCCACTAAGGATATATCAGTGCCCAGGTAATGACAGGCGAGATGGCAATGTAAGATAATATGCGTCTGCCCTGCATATAAGCCATACAATATATATATTTTTTTCTCTACAGGGGGCTAACCAGGAGAGCAGGATCCACATCCTAAGAGAGGGCAGATAGATTTTTTTCTGCTAGAGAGTGCATGCTGCACCTTATCTCAAGTGCCAAACTGTATACCGTCCATCACCTTAAACCCTCTTTTTAGACTCATAGGTATTGGTATTTGTTGTTATTAATGCCTGTTGTTGGTTATGTGAGCTTCAAGTATGTAAACCCACTTAGCTCTTAGAGATGGTTTTCCTTTCTCTTATAGCAAAGGCCTAGAAGTGGCGCTAAAGGGTTTATTGTCCCTGGAGAACATCATGCATCATTCACCTAGAATGGGTATGCTTCGTTTTAGTATTAGATACCATAATACTGGGGAGAGATGTTATCTTGTAGGATTGACTCACATATTTATATTTTTGTATTGTCAATGCATATGTAGATATGGTGAGGTGAGACACTGAACAACATTAATACCATATTTTGGAGGAAAAGAAAAGTGGACCTAAGAAGGTAGTGGCATGATATACACTGATAGGTGTGTTCCGTGCATGGTGCAGAGAGATTTTGGAGACACAATGACTAATGTGCTGTATCACTATATTGAATTACAGAGAGGACATCTATAGTCCCTTGAGTTGATGGTGTCAAGTTATACTGTACAAGCACACCCTGCTGCTGCTATTACACCACACTTGGATGCTGTTCCAAGTAAGTCTTATATGCGAAGGAGATCTCTTGGAGTTTTGGTTGGATTTTATATTGAAAGACACCAACTGTCTGTTTTTGTCTATTCACAGGTGTATGTTGGCTAATCACCCCTGATGAACCCCCGAATATTTTTTTAGGAGGGGGGGAAACGCGTCGGGAGGAGCTGTGGGCACCGATCTTGTTGGGTCCATAGCTCTGTCCTAAACTGCTGTTTACAGTATCTGGACTGTAGCATAGTCTCCAGTCCGAGTCAGGAACCAACAGATTTTATACATTACATGTTGTCCTGGTCTTGTCACAATGCACTTGGTGGTGGTGGTTTAGGCTAGTGGAGCGTAGGGATATATAGGGACAGCCACCCGGAGCGGGGAGTGTTCAATACCTTATAGCACTCTCCGCAAGTAGGCAGGAGGAGTTGAGGAGTATCGTAGTTCCTCCTAGTTCACTGAAAATTATTCAGCTATCTATCTCTGCACGCTCCCTCTACTCTCCACTAGGCCTTGATGAGCACAGTGTCTTTGTGTGTTTGTCAGACATTTGGTGTCATATTTATTTTCTATTATAAATTGAATAAAAATATATTTTTTATAGAGGTGTGTTCTAGTGGTTTTCGTGTAATTCCACCTTGGTTATTATTCTAATAGTGGTCGATGTATGATCAATGGCGGGATTCTTATCCGGACCAATCAACACTACTAGGTGGTTGGATGATGCCGAGGAGGTGTTTTCAGATAAGGCAATAGGCAACCAGGGAACGGGAAAGACAACTATCAGGAATGTCTTTTCGGAACTACTGGATGCTTATAAAACTAATGTGAAATCGTGGTGGGAAGTACAGTCCCTTGAGCGCTACATTAAGCAAAGAATTGTTCCACGTGGTCTTAGGATCAACTTGATACCAGCAGAAAGATCAAGAACAGATAGGCTGATTGGCAGATGGGAGGAGGAGTTGACCAATTCCTCAATTAGATTGATGACCATTCTCCTGGAGGAGGAGAAGGTCACCTTAGAAAATAGTTCCAAAACCTTGCAAAATCTCAGGGAGGAAGCAGTGAAGTTCAAGGGAGAACCAGACTTTGTCACCAAAGAAACTTCACTGCAACTCGCTGTTGATAAATATCAACAAAACTTGAAAACCAGGAAGCACAAGCACTTCCTGAGGGACCTGGCTGACTTTACAGGCCAGAAGGAGGTCTATTTGGGTGCCACGGGTCCCCAAACTGACGTTTCATCCTCTGACTACTCAGATTCTGAGTCTCAGGGACGGCTTGTGCCTAATAGGAACAAAGAGAGAAGATATCAACAGGGAAGGCAAAAAAACTGGGGTAGAGGGGGGAGAAGAAACTGGCAATGGGACAGGAATGGTGGAAGGTATGGTTCATCTTCATACTCTGGAACACCTTATTCAGGGGGGGCACAATTGAGATTGATGGACAACATGGCCCCGCCCAATGCCCCGCCCTCACCTCCGCTCTCTTCTCAAGGGAATCTACCAATGGGACCCCACAGTGCAGCACCCACCCCTTTTTTAGGGGGGCGGGACCCCTACAATTTGAGAAATCATGGGTACAGAACCTTGAAAAACTAAATATCCCGAGTTCATTAGATCACCAGGTCATTAACTTATCTAGCTACCACCTCTCAGAGGTGGAGATGAGGGTTCTTAAGCTAGGCCTTACATTCGTCCCCACAACCAGATATGATCCGTTTATATGGGCCAAAGATTTAGAGTTATTCATAAGGAAATTAAAATGGAAAAAATTCTTTGCCCATAATGATGAAATTGAATGCATTAGGCTGGGAATTCCAGCAGAAATGCTTCAGGACGTCAGGCTATTATCAAATCTGGATGAGATGAGAGGAGAATGTATAGGTGTGGGACCTTTCACCAATCTGAAACCCAAGAGCAAAAAGACACCACCCCCAATGGACTACAGTAGTCTTAACATCTTTTTAAATTTAGTGATGAAGGACCTTAAGAGCATCCAACCTAAATTACGATCTGTTAAGCCGAACCTTAACAGGGATGAATGGGAGGCTTTGAGTAATCTGGAAAAAAATACCCAAATCACAATAAAACCATCAGACAAGGGGGGAAACACGGTCATTATGAACATCAAAGATTACCCGGCAATGTGTAAACGTATCTTGACCGATAGAACAACGTATCGAGTTCTGCCTAAAGATCCAACCATTGAATATTTAAGGGAACTTGAGACCCTCCTGAGGAAAGGACTTCAAATGAAGGTAATTTCTGAAAAAGAATATGACTTTCTATATCAAAAGTTCCCAGTAATATCCACTTTCTACGCCACTCCTAAGATACATAAGGGGTTATGTCCCTTGAAAGGACGACCCATTGTATCGGGAATTGATGCGATTGGCCAAAATCCTGGGGTTTATGTTGATACGGTGTTACGTCCATTTGTCACAGGTTTGGCTTCCTACATTAGAGACACTAATGACCTCATCTCCAAACTGGACGGGATCACTTTAGACCCAGGTACCATTCTGGCATCAATTGATGTGGAACAGCTTTACAGCAGTATTCCACACGACAAGGGGATAGAAGCTGTTCGATATTACCTCTCTACACGAGGTAACCAATGCCGGGAACATAGTGATTTCGTGATAGATCTCCTGCTCTATATCCTGTCACATAACTATTTCCTATTCGATGGAAGGGTGTACCACCAGCTCAGGGGCACGGCTATGGGGAGCCCCTGTGCCCCCACATACGCCAACATGTTCCTGGGCTGGTGGGAAGACACCCGTGTCTTCAGAGACGAGGATGTCATCTTTGCCCCCCATATACAATTTTGGGGGCGCTATATAGATGACATCCTCGTTCTCTGGACGGGGGAACAAGCCCTGTTTACTCAATTTATTGAGAGACTTAACAGCAACGATCTTGGGCTAAAATTCACTTTTGAAGTTGGGACAGAGAGTCTAGCCTTTTTGGATCTGAAAATATCCAAGGACTTAGGAGGGGGATTGGTCACTAGCATTTATAGAAAACCCACAGCGACGAACAGCTTATTGAGGTGGGAGAGTCATCATCCAGTACCCTTAAAAAGGGGAATTCCTAAGGGACAGTTCCTCAGGCTTAGACGGAATTGTTCGTCCCTGTCAGACTTCGAAGCCCAGGCTTTAGACATGGGAGGTAGGTTTCGACAGAGGGGGTATCCCCTGCACGTACTCGAACCAGCGTATAAATGTGCTAGATCAACCCCAAGAAAAGAACTGGTTAGGTCACAAAAAAGACAAAAAGATGAGCAGATCACCCGACTAATAGGAACGTATGATGACCAAAATCCCAGGATAATGGAGGTGCTTAGGCGTTACTGGCCCATCCTTAAATCTGATCCAGATATAGGGAAATGCATTACATCGCATGCTAGTGTCACATTCAGAAGAGGTAGGTCGATAAGGGACAAGTTAACACATAGCCATTTCTTGGCCCCAGAGGGACAAGGGACTTGGTTAGGTCGGAAGCCTCAAGGAACATTTAGGTGTGGGAGATGCAGCTACTGCCCACGAATCAATCAAAATAAAGTATTCCATAACAATAAGACAGGCAGAGTATTTAGGATTAAAGAATTTGCAAATTGCAGGACCCAGGGAGTGGTGTATCTCTGTACCTGTAGCTGCCCCATGGGATACGTGGGCAAAACTAAAAGGGAACTACGTGTCAGAATTGGGGAGCATTTGGGGGATATCGGTCATAAGAGAGACACGGCTTTAGCCCGACATATTAATACATGCCATAATGGAGACGTTGGCACGATATCATTTCAAGTGATCGAGGTGGTTAAGAAACCAATTCGGGGGGGTGATTGGAACAATAAAATCCTCCAACGCGAAGCCAGATGGATATTTCTGCTAGACTCTGTTTCCCCGGTCGGAATTAATGAGAATTTGAGCTTTGCCAGCTTTATCTAGGCCTCTCCTTTGGCTTCCACTGCAGGATAGGAAAGGCATCTTCCCGCCAATTTTGGGGTCATTTTTACCTAATTTCAGTATTAAACACTCCAAGAACCCTTAGAGATATATTATGATATTTTTTCAGAGTTACGCAGAGTGTTGACACCAAGCAATTACGGTGGCTTAAGCTCTAGCAATATTTCATAAACGAATTGGCATAGGCAGCATATATTGATTAACTAAAATATGTGGAGTTGGTCTTACAGGACAATATCAGAGGACAATGTTTATAGGCATGCGCTGACATCTGGTCTGATGTGGGTTTATTTTGGATTTATGGCTACTGATTTTATAGGTATGGCCATGCAGTGTCGTTAAGGACGGATGTGATTCAGTTATACATCTCCCTTTGGCGTTAGCAACCAGGATAGGGTTATTGTGCTGTCAGTCTAATCAAGTCACATCCGGTCAGGCAGGATCCGTCTTTATCCTGGCCGACGCGGCTGTTAGGACGCCTGGGTGTCATTACCATTAAGGGCGGCTGCAATTGAGTAATGGGTTACTCTTTGCAGTGTTAATCATGAGGATAGGATGTGGGATCTGTCAGCCTGTCCCTATGCAGTATCGCTGAGGGCAGATGCGATTCAGTGATACACCCCCCTCTGGGGCTAGCAACCAGGATAGGGCCACTGGGCTGTCAATCTAATCGAGCCACACTACATCCGGCCGGGCAGGATCTGTCTGTATCCAGGCGGATACAGTTGCTGGGACGCCTGTTTGCTACTACCACTGTGGGCGGCTGCATTCGAGTGATACGTCACTCTCTGCAGCGTTAGCTACTAGGATTGGACAGGGGATCTGTCAATCCGTCCTTGACGCGTCACTTCCGGCCGCATAGGATCCGTCTCCGATTGGCCCATCAACATGTCAATCTCGGATAACAGGATGTCCCACCCGTCCTTGACGCCACACTTCCGGCCGCATAGGATCCGTCTCCGATTGGCCCATCAACATGTCAATCTCGGATAACAGGATGTCCCACCCCCATATCGGGAGGCGGGCGTTTTAAAAGAGCAGATGGCAGTGGAGAGACAGACAAGCAGCAGGGACATTACGGACCTTTAGATCTCTAGCCTGGGAGGCCATATCGCTGTGCCCTGGGGAACTTCATACGCCTTAACGCCTGGTACCTTGGTCACTGAAGACCAAGCCTTCTGCTGGTAGGTGACTCTCCTTATTCAATTAGGACTGTATATGATATCCAGTATCTGGATATGCATAGGGGGAAAATAACCTGGCACTAGCGATATTTGCATATTATGTCTTTATAGAACGTGTTCATTCACTAGTGGGATCTGAAGCAGTTACCTAGGACTCCCACTAAGGGAATACCTGGGGCTTCCACTAAGGATATATCAGTGCCCAGGTAATGACAGGCGAGATGGCAATGTAAGATAATATGCGTCTGCCCTGCATATAAGCCATACAATATATATATTTTTTTCTCTACAGGGGGCTAACCAGGAGAGCAGGATCCACATCCTAAGAGAGGGCAGATAGATTTTTTTCTGCTAGAGAGTGCATGCTGCACCTTATCTCAAGTGCCAAACTGTATACCGTCCATCACCTTAAACCCTCTTTTTAGACTCATAGGTATTGGTATTTGTTGTTATTAATGCCTGTTGTTGGTTATGTGAGCTTCAAGTATGTAAACCCACTTAGCTCTTAGAGATGGTTTTCCTTTCTCTTATAGCAAAGGCCTAGAAGTGGCGCTAAAGGGTTTATTGTCCCTGGAGAACATCATGCATCATTCACCTAGAATGGGTATGCTTCGTTTTAGTATTAGATACCATAATACTGGGGAGAGATGTTATCTTGTAGGATTGACTCACATATTTATATTTTTGTATTGTCAATGCATATGTAGATATGGTGAGGTGAGACACTGAACAACATTAATACCATATTTTGGAGGAAAAGAAAAGTGGACCTAAGAAGGTAGTGGCATGATATACACTGATAGGTGTGTTCCGTGCATGGTGCAGAGAGATTTTGGAGACACAATGACTAATGTGCTGTATCACTATATTGAATTACAGAGAGGACATCTATAGTCCCTTGAGTTGATGGTGTCAAGTTATACTGTACAAGCACACCCTGCTGCTGCTATTACACCACACTTGGATGCTGTTCCAAGTAAGTCTTATATGCGAAGGAGATCTCTTGGAGTTTTGGTTGGATTTTATATTGAAAGACACCAACTGTCTGTTTTTGTCTATTCACAGGTGTATGTTGGCTAATCACCCCTGATGAACCCCCGAATATTTTTTTAGGAGGGGGGGAAACGCGTCGGGAGGAGCTGTGGGCACCGATCTTGTTGGGTCCATAGCTCTGTCCTAAACTGCTGTTTACAGTATCTGGACTGTAGCATAGTCTCCAGTCCGAGTCAGGAACCAACAGATTTTATACATTACATGTTGTCCTGGTCTTGTCACAATGCACTTGGTGGTGGTGGTTTAGGCTAGTGGAGCGTAGGGATATATAGGGACAGCCACCCGGAGCGGGGAGTGTTCAATACCTTATAGCACTCTCCGCAAGTAGGCAGGAGGAGTTGAGGAGTATCGTAGTTCCTCCTAGTTCACTGAAAATTATTCAGCTATCTATCTCTGCACGCTCCCTCTACTCTCCACTAGGCCTTGATGAGCACAGTGTCTTTGTGTGTTTGTCAGACATTTGGTGTCATATTTATTTTCTATTATAAATTGAATAAAAATATATTTTTTATAGAGGTGTGTTCTAGTGGTTTTCGTGTAATTCCACCTTGGTTATTATTCTAATAGTGGTCGATGTATGATCAATGGCGGGATTCTTATCCGGACCAATCAACACTACTAGGTGGTTGGATGATGCCGAGGAGGTGTTTTCAGATAAGGCAATAGGCAACCAGGGAACGGGAAAGACAACTATCAGGAATGTCTTTTCGGAACTACTGGATGCTTATAAAACTAATGTGAAATCGTGGTGGGAAGTACAGTCCCTTGAGCGCTACATTAAGCAAAGAATTGTTCCACGTGGTCTTAGGATCAACTTGATACCAGCAGAAAGATCAAGAACAGATAGGCTGATTGGCAGATGGGAGGAGGAGTTGACCAATTCCTCAATTAGATTGATGACCATTCTCCTGGAGGAGGAGAAGGTCACCTTAGAAAATAGTTCCAAAACCTTGCAAAATCTCAGGGAGGAAGCAGTGAAGTTCAAGGGAGAACCAGACTTTGTCACCAAAGAAACTTCACTGCAACTCGCTGTTGATAAATATCAACAAAACTTGAAAACCAGGAAGCACAAGCACTTCCTGAGGGACCTGGCTGACTTTACAGGCCAGAAGGAGGTCTATTTGGGTGCCACGGGTCCCCAAACTGACGTTTCATCCTCTGACTACTCAGATTCTGAGTCTCAGGGACGGCTTGTGCCTAATAGGAACAAAGAGAGAAGATATCAACAGGGAAGGCAAAAAAACTGGGGTAGAGGGGGGAGAAGAAACTGGCAATGGGACAGGAATGGTGGAAGGTATGGTTCATCTTCATACTCTGGAACACCTTATTCAGGGGGGGCACAATTGAGATTGATGGACAACATGGCCCCGCCCAATGCCCCGCCCTCACCTCCGCTCTCTTCTCAAGGGAATCTACCAATGGGACCCCACAGTGCAGCACCCACCCCTTTTTTAGGGGGGCGGGACCCCTACAATTTGAGAAATCATGGGTACAGAACCTTGAAAAACTAAATATCCCGAGTTCATTAGATCACCAGGTCATTAACTTATCTAGCTACCACCTCTCAGAGGTGGAGATGAGGGTTCTTAAGCTAGGCCTTACATTCGTCCCCACAACCAGATATGATCCGTTTATATGGGCCAAAGATTTAGAGTTATTCATAAGGAAATTAAAATGGAAAAAATTCTTTGCCCATAATGATGAAATTGAATGCATTAGGCTGGGAATTCCAGCAGAAATGCTTCAGGACGTCAGGCTATTATCAAATCTGGATGAGATGAGAGGAGAATGTATAGGTGTGGGACCTTTCACCAATCTGAAACCCAAGAGCAAAAAGACACCACCCCCAATGGACTACAGTAGTCTTAACATCTTTTTAAATTTAGTGATGAAGGACCTTAAGAGCATCCAACCTAAATTACGATCTGTTAAGCCGAACCTTAACAGGGATGAATGGGAGGCTTTGAGTAATCTGGAAAAAAATACCCAAATCACAATAAAACCATCAGACAAGGGGGGAAACACGGTCATTATGAACATCAAAGATTACCCGGCAATGTGTAAACGTATCTTGACCGATAGAACAACGTATCGAGTTCTGCCTAAAGATCCAACCATTGAATATTTAAGGGAACTTGAGACCCTCCTGAGGAAAGGACTTCAAATGAAGGTAATTTCTGAAAAAGAATATGACTTTCTATATCAAAAGTTCCCAGTAATATCCACTTTCTACGCCACTCCTAAGATACATAAGGGGTTATGTCCCTTGAAAGGACGACCCATTGTATCGGGAATTGATGCGATTGGCCAAAATCCTGGGGTTTATGTTGATACGGTGTTACGTCCATTTGTCACAGGTTTGGCTTCCTACATTAGAGACACTAATGACCTCATCTCCAAACTGGACGGGATCACTTTAGACCCAGGTACCATTCTGGCATCAATTGATGTGGAACAGCTTTACAGCAGTATTCCACACGACAAGGGGATAGAAGCTGTTCGATATTACCTCTCTACACGAGGTAACCAATGCCGGGAACATAGTGATTTCGTGATAGATCTCCTGCTCTATATCCTGTCACATAACTATTTCCTATTCGATGGAAGGGTGTACCACCAGCTCAGGGGCACGGCTATGGGGAGCCCCTGTGCCCCCACATACGCCAACATGTTCCTGGGCTGGTGGGAAGACACCCGTGTCTTCAGAGACGAGGATGTCATCTTTGCCCCCCATATACAATTTTGGGGGCGCTATATAGATGACATCCTCGTTCTCTGGACGGGGGAACAAGCCCTGTTTACTCAATTTATTGAGAGACTTAACAGCAACGATCTTGGGCTAAAATTCACTTTTGAAGTTGGGACAGAGAGTCTAGCCTTTTTGGATCTGAAAATATCCAAGGACTTAGGAGGGGGATTGGTCACTAGCATTTATAGAAAACCCACAGCGACGAACAGCTTATTGAGGTGGGAGAGTCATCATCCAGTACCCTTAAAAAGGGGAATTCCTAAGGGACAGTTCCTCAGGCTTAGACGGAATTGTTCGTCCCTGTCAGACTTCGAAGCCCAGGCTTTAGACATGGGAGGTAGGTTTCGACAGAGGGGGTATCCCCTGCACGTACTCGAACCAGCGTATAAATGTGCTAGATCAACCCCAAGAAAAGAACTGGTTAGGTCACAAAAAAGACAAAAAGATGAGCAGATCACCCGACTAATAGGAACGTATGATGACCAAAATCCCAGGATAATGGAGGTGCTTAGGCGTTACTGGCCCATCCTTAAATCTGATCCAGATATAGGGAAATGCATTACATCGCATGCTAGTGTCACATTCAGAAGAGGTAGGTCGATAAGGGACAAGTTAACACATAGCCATTTCTTGGCCCCAGAGGGACAAGGGACTTGGTTAGGTCGGAAGCCTCAAGGAACATTTAGGTGTGGGAGATGCAGCTACTGCCCACGAATCAATCAAAATAAAGTATTCCATAACAATAAGACAGGCAGAGTATTTAGGATTAAAGAATTTGCAAATTGCAGGACCCAGGGAGTGGTGTATCTCTGTACCTGTAGCTGCCCCATGGGATACGTGGGCAAAACTAAAAGGGAACTACGTGTCAGAATTGGGGAGCATTTGGGGGATATCGGTCATAAGAGAGACACGGCTTTAGCCCGACATATTAATACATGCCATAATGGAGACGTTGGCACGATATCATTTCAAGTGATCGAGGTGGTTAAGAAACCAATTCGGGGGGGTGATTGGAACAATAAAATCCTCCAACGCGAAGCCAGATGGATATTTCTGCTAGACTCTGTTTCCCCGGTCGGAATTAATGAGAATTTGAGCTTTGCCAGCTTTATCTAGGCCTCTCCTTTGGCTTCCACTGCAGGATAGGAAAGGCATCTTCCCGCCAATTTTGGGGTCATTTTTACCTAATTTCAGTATTAAACACTCCAAGAACCCTTAGAGATATATTATGATATTTTTTCAGAGTTACGCAGAGTGTTGACACCAAGCAATTACGGTGGCTTAAGCTCTAGCAATATTTCATAAACGAATTGGCATAGGCAGCATATATTGATTAACTAAAATATGTGGAGTTGGTCTTACAGGACAATATCAGAGGACAATGTTTATAGGCATGCGCTGACATCTGGTCTGATGTGGGTTTATTTTGGATTTATGGCTACTGATTTTATAGGTATGGCCATGCAGTGTCGTTAAGGACGGATGTGATTCAGTTATACATCTCCCTTTGGCGTTAGCAACCAGGATAGGGTTATTGTGCTGTCAGTCTAATCAAGTCACATCCGGTCAGGCAGGATCCGTCTTTATCCTGGCCGACGCGGCTGTTAGGACGCCTGGGTGTCATTACCATTAAGGGCGGCTGCAATTGAGTAATGGGTTACTCTTTGCAGTGTTAATCATGAGGATAGGATGTGGGATCTGTCAGCCTGTCCCTATGCAGTATCGCTGAGGGCAGATGCGATTCAGTGATACACCCCCCTCTGGGGCTAGCAACCAGGATAGGGCCACTGGGCTGTCAATCTAATCGAGCCACACTACATCCGGCCGGGCAGGATCTGTCTGTATCCAGGCGGATACAGTTGCTGGGACGCCTGTTTGCTACTACCACTGTGGGCGGCTGCATTCGAGTGATACGTCACTCTCTGCAGCGTTAGCTACTAGGATTGGACAGGGGATCTGTCAATCCGTCCTTGACGCGTCACTTCCGGCCGCATAGGATCCGTCTCCGATTGGCCCATCAACATGTCAATCTCGGATAACAGGATGTCCCACCCGTCCTTGACGCCACACTTCCGGCCGCATAGGATCCGTCTCCGATTGGCCCATCAACATGTCAATCTCGGATAACAGGATGTCCCACCCCCATATCGGGAGGCGGGCGTTTTAAAAGAGCAGATGGCAGTGGAGAGACAGACAAGCAGCAGGGACATTACGGACCTTTAGATCTCTAGCCTGGGAGGCCATATCGCTGTGCCCTGGGGAACTTCATACGCCTTAACGCCTGGTACCTTGGTCACTGAAGACCAAGCCTTCTGCTGGTAGGTGACTCTCCTTATTCAATTAGGACTGTATATGATATCCAGTATCTGGATATGCATAGGGGGAAAATAACCTGGCACTAGCGATATTTGCATATTATGTCTTTATAGAACGTGTTCATTCACTAGTGGGATCTGAAGCAGTTACCTAGGACTCCCACTAAGGGAATACCTGGGGCTTCCACTAAGGATATATCAGTGCCCAGGTAATGACAGGCGAGATGGCAATGTAAGATAATATGCGTCTGCCCTGCATATAAGCCATACAATATATATATTTTTTTCTCTACAGGGGGCTAACCAGGAGAGCAGGATCCACATCCTAAGAGAGGGCAGATAGATTTTTTTCTGCTAGAGAGTGCATGCTGCACCTTATCTCAAGTGCCAAACTGTATACCGTCCATCACCTTAAACCCTCTTTTTAGACTCATAGGTATTGGTATTTGTTGTTATTAATGCCTGTTGTTGGTTATGTGAGCTTCAAGTATGTAAACCCACTTAGCTCTTAGAGATGGTTTTCCTTTCTCTTATAGCAAAGGCCTAGAAGTGGCGCTAAAGGGTTTATTGTCCCTGGAGAACATCATGCATCATTCACCTAGAATGGGTATGCTTCGTTTTAGTATTAGATACCATAATACTGGGGAGAGATGTTATCTTGTAGGATTGACTCACATATTTATATTTTTGTATTGTCAATGCATATGTAGATATGGTGAGGTGAGACACTGAACAACATTAATACCATATTTTGGAGGAAAAGAAAAGTGGACCTAAGAAGGTAGTGGCATGATATACACTGATAGGTGTGTTCCGTGCATGGTGCAGAGAGATTTTGGAGACACAATGACTAATGTGCTGTATCACTATATTGAATTACAGAGAGGACATCTATAGTCCCTTGAGTTGATGGTGTCAAGTTATACTGTACAAGCACACCCTGCTGCTGCTATTACACCACACTTGGATGCTGTTCCAAGTAAGTCTTATATGCGAAGGAGATCTCTTGGAGTTTTGGTTGGATTTTATATTGAAAGACACCAACTGTCTGTTTTTGTCTATTCACAGGTGTATGTTGGCTAATCACCCCTGATGAACCCCCGAATATTTTTTTAGGAGGGGGGGAAACGCGTCGGGAGGAGCTGTGGGCACCGATCTTGTTGGGTCCATAGCTCTGTCCTAAACTGCTGTTTACAGTATCTGGACTGTAGCATAGTCTCCAGTCCGAGTCAGGAACCAACAGATTTTATACATTACATGTTGTCCTGGTCTTGTCACAATGCACTTGGTGGTGGTGGTTTAGGCTAGTGGAGCGTAGGGATATATAGGGACAGCCACCCGGAGCGGGGAGTGTTCAATACCTTATAGCACTCTCCGCAAGTAGGCAGGAGGAGTTGAGGAGTATCGTAGTTCCTCCTAGTTCACTGAAAATTATTCAGCTATCTATCTCTGCACGCTCCCTCTACTCTCCACTAGGCCTTGATGAGCACAGTGTCTTTGTGTGTTTGTCAGACATTTGGTGTCATATTTATTTTCTATTATAAATTGAATAAAAATATATTTTTTATAGAGGTGTGTTCTAGTGGTTTTCGTGTAATTCCACCTTGGTTATTATTCTAATAGTGGTCGATGTATGATCAATGGCGGGATTCTTATCCGGACCAATCAACACTACTAGGTGGTTGGATGATGCCGAGGAGGTGTTTTCAGATAAGGCAATAGGCAACCAGGGAACGGGAAAGACAACTATCAGGAATGTCTTTTCGGAACTACTGGATGCTTATAAAACTAATGTGAAATCGTGGTGGGAAGTACAGTCCCTTGAGCGCTACATTAAGCAAAGAATTGTTCCACGTGGTCTTAGGATCAACTTGATACCAGCAGAAAGATCAAGAACAGATAGGCTGATTGGCAGATGGGAGGAGGAGTTGACCAATTCCTCAATTAGATTGATGACCATTCTCCTGGAGGAGGAGAAGGTCACCTTAGAAAATAGTTCCAAAACCTTGCAAAATCTCAGGGAGGAAGCAGTGAAGTTCAAGGGAGAACCAGACTTTGTCACCAAAGAAACTTCACTGCAACTCGCTGTTGATAAATATCAACAAAACTTGAAAACCAGGAAGCACAAGCACTTCCTGAGGGACCTGGCTGACTTTACAGGCCAGAAGGAGGTCTATTTGGGTGCCACGGGTCCCCAAACTGACGTTTCATCCTCTGACTACTCAGATTCTGAGTCTCAGGGACGGCTTGTGCCTAATAGGAACAAAGAGAGAAGATATCAACAGGGAAGGCAAAAAAACTGGGGTAGAGGGGGGAGAAGAAACTGGCAATGGGACAGGAATGGTGGAAGGTATGGTTCATCTTCATACTCTGGAACACCTTATTCAGGGGGGGCACAATTGAGATTGATGGACAACATGGCCCCGCCCAATGCCCCGCCCTCACCTCCGCTCTCTTCTCAAGGGAATCTACCAATGGGACCCCACAGTGCAGCACCCACCCCTTTTTTAGGGGGGCGGGACCCCTACAATTTGAGAAATCATGGGTACAGAACCTTGAAAAACTAAATATCCCGAGTTCATTAGATCACCAGGTCATTAACTTATCTAGCTACCACCTCTCAGAGGTGGAGATGAGGGTTCTTAAGCTAGGCCTTACATTCGTCCCCACAACCAGATATGATCCGTTTATATGGGCCAAAGATTTAGAGTTATTCATAAGGAAATTAAAATGGAAAAAATTCTTTGCCCATAATGATGAAATTGAATGCATTAGGCTGGGAATTCCAGCAGAAATGCTTCAGGACGTCAGGCTATTATCAAATCTGGATGAGATGAGAGGAGAATGTATAGGTGTGGGACCTTTCACCAATCTGAAACCCAAGAGCAAAAAGACACCACCCCCAATGGACTACAGTAGTCTTAACATCTTTTTAAATTTAGTGATGAAGGACCTTAAGAGCATCCAACCTAAATTACGATCTGTTAAGCCGAACCTTAACAGGGATGAATGGGAGGCTTTGAGTAATCTGGAAAAAAATACCCAAATCACAATAAAACCATCAGACAAGGGGGGAAACACGGTCATTATGAACATCAAAGATTACCCGGCAATGTGTAAACGTATCTTGACCGATAGAACAACGTATCGAGTTCTGCCTAAAGATCCAACCATTGAATATTTAAGGGAACTTGAGACCCTCCTGAGGAAAGGACTTCAAATGAAGGTAATTTCTGAAAAAGAATATGACTTTCTATATCAAAAGTTCCCAGTAATATCCACTTTCTACGCCACTCCTAAGATACATAAGGGGTTATGTCCCTTGAAAGGACGACCCATTGTATCGGGAATTGATGCGATTGGCCAAAATCCTGGGGTTTATGTTGATACGGTGTTACGTCCATTTGTCACAGGTTTGGCTTCCTACATTAGAGACACTAATGACCTCATCTCCAAACTGGACGGGATCACTTTAGACCCAGGTACCATTCTGGCATCAATTGATGTGGAACAGCTTTACAGCAGTATTCCACACGACAAGGGGATAGAAGCTGTTCGATATTACCTCTCTACACGAGGTAACCAATGCCGGGAACATAGTGATTTCGTGATAGATCTCCTGCTCTATATCCTGTCACATAACTATTTCCTATTCGATGGAAGGGTGTACCACCAGCTCAGGGGCACGGCTATGGGGAGCCCCTGTGCCCCCACATACGCCAACATGTTCCTGGGCTGGTGGGAAGACACCCGTGTCTTCAGAGACGAGGATGTCATCTTTGCCCCCCATATACAATTTTGGGGGCGCTATATAGATGACATCCTCGTTCTCTGGACGGGGGAACAAGCCCTGTTTACTCAATTTATTGAGAGACTTAACAGCAACGATCTTGGGCTAAAATTCACTTTTGAAGTTGGGACAGAGAGTCTAGCCTTTTTGGATCTGAAAATATCCAAGGACTTAGGAGGGGGATTGGTCACTAGCATTTATAGAAAACCCACAGCGACGAACAGCTTATTGAGGTGGGAGAGTCATCATCCAGTACCCTTAAAAAGGGGAATTCCTAAGGGACAGTTCCTCAGGCTTAGACGGAATTGTTCGTCCCTGTCAGACTTCGAAGCCCAGGCTTTAGACATGGGAGGTAGGTTTCGACAGAGGGGGTATCCCCTGCACGTACTCGAACCAGCGTATAAATGTGCTAGATCAACCCCAAGAAAAGAACTGGTTAGGTCACAAAAAAGACAAAAAGATGAGCAGATCACCCGACTAATAGGAACGTATGATGACCAAAATCCCAGGATAATGGAGGTGCTTAGGCGTTACTGGCCCATCCTTAAATCTGATCCAGATATAGGGAAATGCATTACATCGCATGCTAGTGTCACATTCAGAAGAGGTAGGTCGATAAGGGACAAGTTAACACATAGCCATTTCTTGGCCCCAGAGGGACAAGGGACTTGGTTAGGTCGGAAGCCTCAAGGAACATTTAGGTGTGGGAGATGCAGCTACTGCCCACGAATCAATCAAAATAAAGTATTCCATAACAATAAGACAGGCAGAGTATTTAGGATTAAAGAATTTGCAAATTGCAGGACCCAGGGAGTGGTGTATCTCTGTACCTGTAGCTGCCCCATGGGATACGTGGGCAAAACTAAAAGGGAACTACGTGTCAGAATTGGGGAGCATTTGGGGGATATCGGTCATAAGAGAGACACGGCTTTAGCCCGACATATTAATACATGCCATAATGGAGACGTTGGCACGATATCATTTCAAGTGATCGAGGTGGTTAAGAAACCAATTCGGGGGGGTGATTGGAACAATAAAATCCTCCAACGCGAAGCCAGATGGATATTTCTGCTAGACTCTGTTTCCCCGGTCGGAATTAATGAGAATTTGAGCTTTGCCAGCTTTATCTAGGCCTCTCCTTTGGCTTCCACTGCAGGATAGGAAAGGCATCTTCCCGCCAATTTTGGGGTCATTTTTACCTAATTTCAGTATTAAACACTCCAAGAACCCTTAGAGATATATTATGATATTTTTTCAGAGTTACGCAGAGTGTTGACACCAAGCAATTACGGTGGCTTAAGCTCTAGCAATATTTCATAAACGAATTGGCATAGGCAGCATATATTGATTAACTAAAATATGTGGAGTTGGTCTTACAGGACAATATCAGAGGACAATGTTTATAGGCATGCGCTGACATCTGGTCTGATGTGGGTTTATTTTGGATTTATGGCTACTGATTTTATAGGTATGGCCATGCAGTGTCGTTAAGGACGGATGTGATTCAGTTATACATCTCCCTTTGGCGTTAGCAACCAGGATAGGGTTATTGTGCTGTCAGTCTAATCAAGTCACATCCGGTCAGGCAGGATCCGTCTTTATCCTGGCCGACGCGGCTGTTAGGACGCCTGGGTGTCATTACCATTAAGGGCGGCTGCAATTGAGTAATGGGTTACTCTTTGCAGTGTTAATCATGAGGATAGGATGTGGGATCTGTCAGCCTGTCCCTATGCAGTATCGCTGAGGGCAGATGCGATTCAGTGATACACCCCCCTCTGGGGCTAGCAACCAGGATAGGGCCACTGGGCTGTCAATCTAATCGAGCCACACTACATCCGGCCGGGCAGGATCTGTCTGTATCCAGGCGGATACAGTTGCTGGGACGCCTGTTTGCTACTACCACTGTGGGCGGCTGCATTCGAGTGATACGTCACTCTCTGCAGCGTTAGCTACTAGGATTGGACAGGGGATCTGTCAATCCGTCCTTGACGCGTCACTTCCGGCCGCATAGGATCCGTCTCCGATTGGCCCATCAACATGTCAATCTCGGATAACAGGATGTCCCACCCGTCCTTGACGCCACACTTCCGGCCGCATAGGATCCGTCTCCGATTGGCCCATCAACATGTCAATCTCGGATAACAGGATGTCCCACCCCCATATCGGGAGGCGGGCGTTTTAAAAGAGCAGATGGCAGTGGAGAGACAGACAAGCAGCAGGGACATTACGGACCTTTAGATCTCTAGCCTGGGAGGCCATATCGCTGTGCCCTGGGGAACTTCATACGCCTTAACGCCTGGTACCTTGGTCACTGAAGACCAAGCCTTCTGCTGGTAGGTGACTCTCCTTATTCAATTAGGACTGTATATGATATCCAGTATCTGGATATGCATAGGGGGAAAATAACCTGGCACTAGCGATATTTGCATATTATGTCTTTATAGAACGTGTTCATTCACTAGTGGGATCTGAAGCAGTTACCTAGGACTCCCACTAAGGGAATACCTGGGGCTTCCACTAAGGATATATCAGTGCCCAGGTAATGACAGGCGAGATGGCAATGTAAGATAATATGCGTCTGCCCTGCATATAAGCCATACAATATATATATTTTTTTCTCTACAGGGGGCTAACCAGGAGAGCAGGATCCACATCCTAAGAGAGGGCAGATAGATTTTTTTCTGCTAGAGAGTGCATGCTGCACCTTATCTCAAGTGCCAAACTGTATACCGTCCATCACCTTAAACCCTCTTTTTAGACTCATAGGTATTGGTATTTGTTGTTATTAATGCCTGTTGTTGGTTATGTGAGCTTCAAGTATGTAAACCCACTTAGCTCTTAGAGATGGTTTTCCTTTCTCTTATAGCAAAGGCCTAGAAGTGGCGCTAAAGGGTTTATTGTCCCTGGAGAACATCATGCATCATTCACCTAGAATGGGTATGCTTCGTTTTAGTATTAGATACCATAATACTGGGGAGAGATGTTATCTTGTAGGATTGACTCACATATTTATATTTTTGTATTGTCAATGCATATGTAGATATGGTGAGGTGAGACACTGAACAACATTAATACCATATTTTGGAGGAAAAGAAAAGTGGACCTAAGAAGGTAGTGGCATGATATACACTGATAGGTGTGTTCCGTGCATGGTGCAGAGAGATTTTGGAGACACAATGACTAATGTGCTGTATCACTATATTGAATTACAGAGAGGACATCTATAGTCCCTTGAGTTGATGGTGTCAAGTTATACTGTACAAGCACACCCTGCTGCTGCTATTACACCACACTTGGATGCTGTTCCAAGTAAGTCTTATATGCGAAGGAGATCTCTTGGAGTTTTGGTTGGATTTTATATTGAAAGACACCAACTGTCTGTTTTTGTCTATTCACAGGTGTATGTTGGCTAATCACCCCTGATGAACCCCCGAATATTTTTTTAGGAGGGGGGGAAACGCGTCGGGAGGAGCTGTGGGCACCGATCTTGTTGGGTCCATAGCTCTGTCCTAAACTGCTGTTTACAGTATCTGGACTGTAGCATAGTCTCCAGTCCGAGTCAGGAACCAACAGATTTTATACATTACATGTTGTCCTGGTCTTGTCACAATGCACTTGGTGGTGGTGGTTTAGGCTAGTGGAGCGTAGGGATATATAGGGACAGCCACCCGGAGCGGGGAGTGTTCAATACCTTATAGCACTCTCCGCAAGTAGGCAGGAGGAGTTGAGGAGTATCGTAGTTCCTCCTAGTTCACTGAAAATTATTCAGCTATCTATCTCTGCACGCTCCCTCTACTCTCCACTAGGCCTTGATGAGCACAGTGTCTTTGTGTGTTTGTCAGACATTTGGTGTCATATTTATTTTCTATTATAAATTGAATAAAAATATATTTTTTATAGAGGTGTGTTCTAGTGGTTTTCGTGTAATTCCACCTTGGTTATTATTCTAATAGTGGTCGATGTATCCTATGGGAGACCCTAGTATTTTTGTGAAATGACCTCCCGGCAGCATGGAGAAACCCTAAAAATGTCACAAAAGTCTCAGAAGAGTGCTCAAATGACATGGCAACAGCATGGGGAAGACCCCTTGAAGCATTTATCACTCAAAAGTCACAGCTGTGAACAATTTTGTCCGCGTTTTACGCCATTTTTACGGACTCACCAGAAAACCTTCCAAAATGACCCCAAAATGATTTTTCATGGCGGAAATGTTAAGGGCACATACCCAATAGTGAGATAGAGCTGGTGTATGTTACTTTTTGAGATCAATACATGAAAGATTTTACGTGAAAACATTGTGTGGCACTCCGATGTCCCTGAGAAGAGACGTACATGAAGGCCTCTTGAGTCTAATGTGCCCATTTTGAGGAAGTGAGTCTTTGTAGTATTTTCCTTTGCCAGGGCAGTCCTAAATTGTGAGGTTCACCAATGCCCCTGCATACAGACGTGCATGAGGGCCTGTAAACCTGAAGTGCCCATTGGAAGGAAGTGGGTGTATTATAGTATAGCCCTTAGGCAGGGAAGCCAAACATTGGGAGGCTCCACGTTGTCCCTGGATAGAGACGTGCATGAAGGCCTGTAAACCTGAAGTGCCCATTGGAAGGAAGTGGGTGTATTATAGTATAGCCCTTAGGCAGGGAAGCCAAACATTGGGAGGCTCCACGTTGTCCCTGGATAGAGACGTGCATGAAGGCCTGTAAACCTGAAGTGCCCATTGGAAGGAAGTGGGTGTATTATAGTATAGCCCTTAGGCAGGGAAGCCAAACATTGGGAGGCTCCACGTTGTCCCTGGATAGAGACGTGCATGAAGGCCTGTAAACCTGAAGTGCCCATTGGAAGGAAGTGGGTGTATTATAGTATAGCCCTTAGGCAGGGAAGCCAAACATTGGGAGGCTCCACGTTGTCCCTGGATAGAGACGTGCATGAAGGCCTGTAAACCTGAAGTGCCCATTGGAAGGAAGTGGGTGTATTATAGTATAGCCCTTAGGCAGGGAAGCCAAACATTGGGAGGCTCCACGTTGTCCCTGGATAGAGACGTGCATGAAGGCCTGTAAACCTGAAGTGCCCATTGGAAGGAAGTGGGTGTATTATAGTATAGCCCTTAGGCAGGGAAGCCAAACATTGGGAGGCTCCACGTTGTCCCTGGATAGAGACGTGCATGAAGGCCTGTAAACCTGAAGTGCCCATTGGAAGGAAGTGGGTGTATTATAGTATAGCCCTTAGGCAGGGAAGCCAAACATTGGGAGGCTCCACGTTGTCCCTGGATAGAGACGTGCATGAAGGCCTGTAAACCTGAAGTGCCCATTGGAAGGAAGTGGGTGTATTATAGTATAGCCCTTAGGCAGGGAAGCCAAACATTGGGAGGCTCCACGTTGTCCCTGGATAGAGACGTGCATGAAGGCCTGTAAACCTGAAGTGCCCATTGGAAGGAAGTGGGTGTATTATAGTATAGCCCTTAGGCAGGGAAGCCAAACATTGGGAGGCTCTACGTTGTCCCTGGATAGAGACCTGTTAGGTTCTTAGTGCCTCCGTGCTTGCATTTAAAAACCGCACGTGTGTGCCTGTTGGTGGCAGCTTTCCGCTGCATTTGTGTGAGTTTTGCACAAACTTGGATATAACACACAAGTCTAGTGAATACACATCAGCACAGCATTGCAAAATGCGCAAGGGCGTTGTCAACGAACAAGGAAGTGGACGTGATGGTGGTGCAGGCAGACACCGAGGTTGTGTGCAAGCTCTAATTTCGCCACAACAAAGGGCCACATCTAGTCGCTCGCACGTCCTGTCCCAAATTCTTGGGGACCGCAGCAGTACACCCCTCTTGAACCAAGACCAGTGTCAACAGGTTGTTAGTTGGATAGCGGATAATGCTTCCAGTCAGATTGGCACCACCACAAACACTCTGTCTTCCACACGGTCAAGTGTCAGTAGCCGTGATACTGCACCGCACATTTCAGAACCTGATCCTCCTTCCTACCACCAGGCCGAGTACACGTCCACGGACATTACTGATCCCACACTTGGACACTCGGAATAGCTGTTCGTTCACGTTTCCATTCACAAATTCTGGCCTCTCGCCAGCTCCTGTTGAAGTGGGCCATGACGAGATTGTATGTACAGATGGCCAAATATTTGAGCAGCCACGTTCTCACGAAGTTGGCAACGTGTCTCAACAAGGGGTGGCCGATGATGAGACACAATTGTCAGGAAGTCAGGAGGAGGAGCAGGGTGCGGAAGAGGAAGACGACGTGGTGGATGATCCAGTAACTGACCCAACCTGGCAGGAGGATATGCAGAGCGAGGACAGCAGTGCACAGGGGGAGGGAGGCGTAGCATCACAACAGGCAGTAAGAAGCAGAGTGGTGGCCCCAGGCAGACGTCAGTCAACTGTTCCCCGGAACAACACGACACAAGGTGCCTGTACAAATGTTAGGTCTTCCCGAGTCTGGCTGTAATACTATTGTATGTATTGAGGATTTCGATTGCGTTAGGGCAATGACAACCAGAGACGAGTTCTTGGTGCAAGACATTTATAATATGCAACCAGCAAATATGTACATAAACGGAACAAAAACACAGTAGAACATAAATACAGGAAATACCTTCCAGGGACTGAGCGAAAGGGAATTCCCGGTACCGCGCACCGGACTCCCCCAGGGAGACCACCAACAGCAAACCCCTATACAGGGACTGTCTGGCAATCACCCCAGAAGCCCTAAATGCGCAGCAGCCGGGACACAAAAGGGCAATAGGTAAGTCGAAAAATGTCTGTACGTGATGTGAGTCCAGAGTGGTATTAAACGGAAGGAACCGGGCAGAAGTTCCGACCAAAGACGGCAAACGGAGTCCAGGTACAGCTAGATGATACCAGATGAAGTCCAGAGTCGGTGTCGGTTGTTTTCCAAGAGGATCCGAATAACAATCAGGAACCAAAAGCAGCAGGGCAGGAGCACACAGGAAGCAGTATACTCAGGCACTGGACTAAGCTTTAGGGGCGGCTTTTAAACAGATGGACAGGAAGTAGGGCAACATAACAGAAAACTCCATGTTAACAAAGGGCAAGCTCTTTCAAAAGAAAACTGGAAAACCAGGAACTCTGACACTGGCAGTTTTTTAAGTTGGCTCCAGATGATTCTAAAAAGGCCATTTGCAACACCTGCCATGCCAGCATCAGCAGGGGTACCAAAACTAGCAGCCTGACCACCACCAGCATGATCAGGCACATGTCAGCCAAGCACCCGACTTTGTGGGAAGTACAACAGAGTCGAGGAGCAGTGCTTGCTGATGTCACTGCTACGTCTTCGCTGGTTGTGCATGCGAGCCAATCCCCTGTCCATGCTGCCTGCGAACAAGCCTCCTCCACTCCTGCACCTGCAGTTGCCTACGCAGAAAGAACACCATCATCAAGCACGTCCTTGTCCCAGCGCAACGTTCAGTTATCCATTCAGCAAACCTTTGAGCGCAGGCGCAAATACACTGCCAACACCCCACATGCCACAGTTCTAAATGCTAACATTTCGCGACTGCTTGCGCTGGAAATGTTGCCTTTTAGGCTGGTTGAGACAGAAGCATTCCGCGAACTGATGGTGGCAGCTGTCCCACGTTACTCGGTCCACAGCCGCCACTATTTCTCCCTGTGTGCCGTCCCCGCATTGCATAACTAACCACGTGTCACAAAACATCACACGTGCCCGGAACAACGCTGTTTCAGCCAAAGTCCACCTAACCACAGACACGTGGACAAGTGCATGTGGGCAAGGCCGCTACATCTCGTTGACGTCACACTGGGTTAATATTGTGCAAGCTGGGACCCAGTCTGAGCGAGGGACGGAATACGTCCTTCACACACCAAGTTTTGCAGGCCCTACCTCAGTCAGGGTTTCACACACACTCTACAGCTCCGGAATGTCATGCTCCTCAGCCTCCTCCTCCTCCTGCGCATCCTGATCCACTTTACCCTCCACACCAGTCCCAAGCTGTAAGTGTCACTGGCGGAGGAGGGGACGGTGCGCTCTCCCACTGCTCGGGTCCGGCTGACGCAGCTCTACGGCTGCTGCTGCTCGTTGGCTCGAGCGATGGCCGGATCCCGGGGACTCGAGCGGCGCTACTCGCCCGTGAGTGAAAAGGGGTGGTTTGGGTTTTGGGGATATTGTCCGTGACGCCACCCACGGTTGTGGTGATTGTGTGGACACCACCGCTGCTCTGGACGGGGATCCCGGGAGCCTGTGACAGGGAGCAGCTTTGTTGTTATTTCTCCCCTACGTGGGTAGGGGGGTTGGTTGTCCCGGGGCCTGGTGATGGGGTAGAGATGGATGACAGGCGGGTTGCGGGGCCTGATGAAGTGCATGGTCGCAGGGGCAGCGCTGTGCCGCACGGCACGGAGGTACTCACTCAGCCCAATGATGATGACACAGTTCAGGGTAAAACAAGTGGCTGGATGGACGGGTCACTCGGACGGCTGCGGTTGTTCCTCCCTGCAGGTTAGTGATGACTGTCTCTCCCTGCACCGAAGTTAAGTGTTGGTAGTGATGGTTTCCCAACGGTAACCCGCTCCCTGACCTGGATATGGGCCGGAGGAGCCCCTTTTGCCCACAGGCGCTGGCCCTGGGAGACGGTTGCCCTTGCCGGTGGCTGTGTCTCCCCTTCACGGTTGTACGGTTGCCTTCTATCTGGACTTGGCTGTTTGGAAACCCTGAGGTCCCCTTCAATAACGGATTTGGCAAATTCACGGCGACACCAAGCCTTGCCGGGATCCGAAAGTCCTCTGCCAATGGTGCTGGCTTCGCTTTGTATACCGGTCCGGTACGGCCGGGTCACCACCCGTCCACGGTCCTTATGGCAGACTCCAATCGGCCTCCACTGCAGACGGTCACCACATCCTGCCAACCTTGCTGTCCTGTCCAGGCCACACACCCGGACCAACTTCAGGCTCTTTGCTGTCACTTTTCTCCTCTCTACTACTTTCCTCCTTCCACTTCCTTAGCTTAACTCTCACTGCCTGTGTTTTCCCTCCTCCTCGGTGGGTGGAGACCAACCGCCTGGCTCCACACCCTGGTGTGGACAACAGCCCCTGGGGAAGGCAACAAGGATTTTGTGTTTTGACTATGATATGCCTGCAGGGAGTGTGGGGTGTTTAAGTGTTGTGCTCTGTGGCCCCTGGCTTGTCCAGGGCGACACAGAAGCACTGCAGCACTGCCTCGGCGAAGCGGCAACAGGCAGTGCTGAAGCTAATCTGCATAGGTGACAAACCCCACAATGCAGAAGAGGTGTGGACAGCTCTGAAACAGCAGGCAGATCACTGGCTCACAACTCTGAACCTAAAGCCAGGAAAGGTGGTGTGTGACAATGGCCGGAACCTGGTGGCGGCTTTGAGGCGAGGCCAGCTGACACATGTTCCATGCTTGGCCCATGTGCTCAACCTCGAGGTTCAGCGGTTTCTAAAGTCATAGTCAGAGCTGTCTGATCTGCTGGTAAAAGTTCGCCGCCTGTCTGCACATTTTCGAAAGTCACCTACTGCTTCAGCCGGCCTTGCCGCCTTAAGACGCCGTTTGCATCTTCCGGCACACAGACTGGTGTGTGATGTCCCCACGCGTTGGAATTCAACTCTGCACATGTTGGTCAGGATATGTGAGCAGAAGAGGGCAGTTGTTGAGTACCTGCATCACCTAAGCCGTCGGGAAATGGGTCAAACTCCACACATAACACCTGAGGAGTGGAGATGGATGTCCGACCTATGCACCATCCGCCAAAACTTTGAGGACTACAACAAGATGGTGAGCGGCGATGACGACATTATTAGCGTCACCATACCGCTTCTCTGCCTTCTAAAATGGTCTCTGCTCAGAAAACAAACATGATGCATTGCAGGCGGAGCGCGATGAGTTTCAGCAAGAAACAGTAGTGGGTGTGGGTGATGATAACACACAGCCCAGCCTCGTCTCATCACAACGTGCAGTGGAGGACTATGACGAGGAGGAGGATGAAGACATGGAGCAACTCTCTGGCCAAATTGAGGATATGACATGCAGTCATATCCTCGGTTCAGCGTGGCTGGCCAGAGGACAGGGTAGATGATGAGGAGGAGGAGGACAGCATGTTCAGTCATCGTGTCGGTCAGGATACTGAAGTGATGGCTGTTAAGAGTCTGGCACACATGGCTGACTTTATGGTAAGCTGCCTGTCTCGTGACCCTCGCGTTAAGAACATCTTGGCCGACAATCATTACTGGTTGGTAACACTGTTAGACCCACGCTAAAAGGAGAACTTTATGTCTCTTATTCCCGAGGCGGAGAGGTCAGGCAAAATGCAGCAGTTCCAGAAGGCCATAGTCACGGAAGTAGGCAAAGCATTCCCCTCACAAAACGCTAGCGGCATAGGTCATGAATCAGTGGACAACCGAGGCGTACAGCCGAGAGAGGCACAAGTCCAATCCGCCAGAGGTAGGGGAACAGTCTTTAAGATGTGTGACAGTTTTCTCAGCCCCTCACGTACCACAGCCCCTGAGGTGCGGGGTAGTGCCACAAGAAATCCTAAGTTTGCCCAGATGCTGAAGGAGTACCTTGCAGATCGAACAACTGTACTCCGACATTCCTCTGTGCCTTACAATTATTGGGTATCCAAGCTGGACACGTGGCATGAATTGGCTCTCTACGCCTTGGAAGGCCTGGCCTGCCCTGCTGCTAGCGTTTTGTCAGAGCGTGTTTTTAGTGCCGCAGGTGGAATCATTACAGATAAACGCACCCGCCTGTCAACTGAAAATGCTGACAAGCTGACTCTGATCAAGATGAACAAGGGTTGGATTGGGCCAGACTTCACCACACCACCAGCAAATGAGAGCGGAATTTAAAGTTTGCCATGTACCTCCACTCACCCATGGGTACACACTTCTGGAGTTTGGCTAATCGCTGGACTGCTCCTCCTTCTCCTCATGCGCCACCATGATGATGACCGTTACAAATTGCAATACTTAGGCCTTTGTTTCAGGTATACCCCCAGTGGTAAATTTTTTCGCCCATTCTTTGCAGAATGGACATTACAACGACAGGAGACCCACTCCTTTGCAATGGGAACAATGTTTTGAGGCCCTCATGCACGTCTCTATCCAGGGACAACGTGGAGCCTGACGCTGCCACCGACTGCCACACACGTGCTGTTTTTAAATGCAAGCACGGACGCAATAAGAACATAACTGGTTTTTAGGAGCGACAATTACTGAGAAGTCTGACACTATCAGACACTGCTGACTGACGTGTATTATACACTAGACTTGTGCGTTATATAATAGTTTGTGCAAAACGCGCACCTGTACCCTGCCACCGACTGCCACACACGTGCTGTTTTTAAATGCAAGCACGGACGCAATAAGAACCTAACTGGGTTTTAGGAGCGACAATTACTGAGAAGTCTGACACTATCAGACACTGCTGACTGACGTGTATTATACACTAGACTTGTGCGTTATATAATAGTTTGTGCAAAACGCGCACCTGTACCCTGCCACCGACTGCCACACACGTGCTGTTTTTAAATGCAAGCACGGACGCAATAAGAACCTAACTGGTTTTTAGGAGCGACAATTACTGAGAAGTCTGACACTATCAGACACTGCTGACTGACGTGTATTATACACTAGACTTGTGCGTTATATAATAGTTTGTGCAAAACGCGCACCTGTACCCTGCCACCGACTGCCACACACGTGCTGTTTTTAAATGCAAGCACGGACGCAATAAGAACCTAACTGGGTTTTAGGAGCGACAATTACTGAGAAGTCTGACACTATCAGACACTGCTGACTGACGTGTATTATACACTAGACTTGTGCGTTATATAATAGTTTGTGCAAAACGCGCACCTGTACCCTGCCACCGACTGCCACACACGTGCTGTTTTTAAATGCAAGCACGGACGCAATAAGAACCTAACTGGTTTTTAGGAGCGACAATTACTGAGAAGTCTGACACTATCAGACACTGCTGACTGACGTGTATTATACACTAGACTTGTGCGTTATATAATAGTTTGTGCAAAACGCGCACCTGTACCCTGCCACCGACTGCCACACACGTGCTGTTTTTAAATGCAAGCACGGACGCAATAAGAACATAACTGGTTTTTAGGAGCGACAATTACTGAGAAGTCTGACACTATCAGACACTGCTGACTGACGTGTATTATACACTAGACTTGTGCGTTATATAATAGTTTGTGCAAAACGCGCACCTGTACCCTGCCACCGACTGCCACACACGTGCTGTTTTTAAATGCAAGCACGGACGCAATAAGAACCTAACTGGTTTTTAGGAGCGACAATTACTGAGAAGTCTGACACTATCAGACACTGCTGACTGACGTGTATTATACACTAGACTTGTGCGTTATATAATAGTTTGTGCAAAACGCGCACCTGTACCCTGGCACCGACTGCCACACACGTGCTGTTTTTAAATGCAAGCACGGACGCAATAAGAACCTAACTGGTTTTTAGGAGCGACAATTACTGAGAAGTCTGACACTATCAGACACTGCTGACTGACGTGTATTATACACTAGACTTGTGCGTTATATAATAGTTTGTGCAAAACGCGCACCTGTACCCTGCCACCGACTGCCACACACGTGCTGTTTTTAAATGCAAGCACGGACGCAATAAGAACATAACTGGTTTTTAGGAGCGACAATTACTGAGAAGTCTGACACTATCAGACACTGCTGACTGACGTGTATTATACACTAGACTTGTGCGTTATATAATAGTTTGTGCAAAACGCGCACCTGTACCCTGCCACCGACTGCCACACACGTGCTGTTTTTAAATGCAAGCACGGACGCAATAAGAACCTAACTGGGTTTTAGGAGCGACAATTACTGAGAAGTCTGACACTATCAGACACTGCTGACTGACGTGTATTATACACTAGACTTGTGCGTTATATAATAGTTTGTGCAAAACGCGCACCTGTACCCTGCCACCGACTGCCACACACGTGCTGTTTTTAAATGCAAGCACGGACGCAATAAGAACATAACTGGTTTTTAGGAGCGACAATTACTGAGAAGTCTGACACTATCAGACACTGCTGACTGACGTGTATTATACACTAGACTTGTGCGTTATATAATAGTTTGTGCAAAACGCGCACCTGTACCCTGCCACCGACTGCCACACACGTGCTGTTTTTAAATGCAAGCACGGACGCAATAAGAACCTAACTGGGTTTTAGGAGCGACAATTACTGAGAAGTCTGACACTATCAGACACTGCTGACTGACGTGTATTATACACTAGACTTGTGCGTTATATAATAGTTTGTGCAAAACGCGCACCTGTACCCTGCCACCGACTGCCACACACGTGCTGTTTTTAAATGCAAGCACGGACGCAATAAGAACCTAACTGGTTTTTAGGAGCGACAATTACTGAGAAGTCTGACACTATCTGGACTGTTTTACACTGTGTACACCAGCCCCAGATATGATGAAGGCTGGTATACGGTCACCACTAGGAATGGCTATATATACCCTGCCTGCCTGCCTGTATACTGCTACAATAGTCCTGACAAGGACTCTTCTGGTCACTAGCCTGTATTCCGACCTGGCTATACCCTGCCTGTATATAGCAACAATAGTCCTGAGAAGGACTCTGCTACTGTACTCCGACCTGGCTATACCCTGCCTGCCTGTATACAACTAGAATAGTCCTGAGAAGGACTTCTGGTCACACTGTTTGCAGCCCTGCTCCGGAACTAACTATAAAGGGCCGCAAAGCTTTCCCTGAATCAGCGACACTCTCCCTGCACTGACTGTCTGGATAGCTGTGAGCAGAGCACAGCGCGCCGGCCGATATAAAGGCTCGGTGACGCTGTGCAGGCCGGCCAATCACTGCAATTCCACAACTAACAGGGCTGTGGCATTGCAGTGGTCTGCCAGCCAATCCCTGCATGAGGGCTGGCTCTCAAAAGAGCGCCAACATGCAGAAATGAAGACCACGAGTAAAGCACGAGTATCGCGAGATTACTCGGTCCCCGCCGAGCAGCCCGAGTACAGTGATACTCGTGCGAGTACCGAGTAGTGACAAGCATGCTCGCTCATCACTATATGTTACTTTTTGAGATTAATACATGAAAGATTTTACGTAAAACATTGTGTGGCACTCCGATGTCCAAAACGCACGTTTTGTGCTTTTTACTAGCGATGTCGGTCATTTTTTTTTTTTCATTGTATCTCCCGTCGGTCGGTCTCGCTCTGTCAGTCTCTCTCTGTCTTGTCTGTCCCCCTCTCACAGTCTGTCGGTCATTCTCCCCCCTCTCTCTTACTTAGCGTTCCCCGATCACTGCCGCGGCGCTGCACAGCTGTTCACTAAACTCCGGCGGCTTTTCCTCTTTTGAAAAAGCCGGCCGCTCATTAATCAATCTCGTATTCCCTGCTTTCCTGCTTTTCTGCGCCTATGATTGGTTGCAGTGAGACACGCCCCCACGCTGAGGGACAGCTGCTGACTGATATTGTTAGGCTGGGGGGCTCCCCATAACGTGGGGCTCCCCATCCTGAGAATACCAGCCTTCAGCTGTATGGCTTTATCTGGCTGGTATTAAAATTGGGGGGACCACACGCCGTTTTTTTTAATTATTTATTTATTTATTTTACTGCACAGTATAGACACGCCCACTGGCTGCTGTGATTGGGTGCAGTGAGACACCTGTCACTCAGCGTGGGGGCGTGTCTCACTGCAACCAATCATGGGCGCCTGTGGGCGGGGAAAGCAGGGAATATGAGATGGCTGTGTGCAGAGCACAGCGCGCCCGCCGGTATAAAGGCTCGGTCACGCTGTGCGGGCCGGCCAATCACTGCAATTCCACAACTAACAGGGCTGTGGCATTGCAGTGGTCTGCCAGACAATCCCTGCATGAGGGCTGGCTCTCAAAAGAGCACCAACATGCAAGGATGAAGACCACGAGTACAGCACGAGTATCACGAAATTACTCGGTACCCGCCGAGTAGCCCGAGTACAGTGATACTCGTGCGAGTACCGAGTAGTAACAAGCGAGAGAGAGAGAGAGAGAGAGAGAGAGAGAGAGAGAGATTACACTTTTGCTTTTCTTTCATTTTTCATGAGCTGAATTTACAGATCTAAGACTTTTCCATATACACAAAAGGCTTTTTTCTCTCAAATATTGTTCACAAAGTTGTCTAAATCTATGTTAGTCAGCACTTCTCTATTGCTGTGATAATCCATCCACCTCACAGGTGGGACATATTGACATATTAAGATGCTGATTAGACAGCATGATTATTAGGAACCTCAAAACCCACCTCTTCCAACAAGTCTACAACCTACAATAGCCCTCAGTCCAGTACACCACTGCACAACCAGCTCTGTCCTTACCTATTGTACCATCCCCCATCCCCTGTAGACTGTGAGCCCTCGCGGGCAGGGTCCTCTCTCCTCATATACCAGTCTGTTTTGTACTGTTAATGATTGTTGTACGTATACCCTCTTTCACTTGTAAAGCGCCATGGAATAAATGGCGCTATAATAATAAATAATAATAATACATAATAATAATTATTTCACAGGTGTGCCTTAGGCTGGTCACAATAAGAGGTCACTCTGTTTGATCTTAAAAATATAAACCTATACCATATTTTCATTATTTTGTTAGTTTTATGTAAATTTGCCTTTGTCTTTCAACAGCGCTTGAATCCGTCTGGGCATGCTGTCTATCAGATGCAAGTATGTCTCGAACAAAGTCAGATCCCAGGTGTTTTCTACATGTTCCAAATGTTGGTGTAAAGCAAAAAGCAGTCAGACTAACAATGAAGCAGCCTCCTATAACTAGTATAGGAACAGAGTATCTTTTTCAATTTAGCAGTGGGTGTTTTTATGGGCTCTGTACTATATGCAGGGCCGCCACCAGGGCATTACTACTGTGCCTGGTGTAGGGGGCCCGGTGAAGAGAGGGGGCCCGGACAGGTCCGGGGTAATTACTTAGGTTTATTAAGCTCTCGGCTGGCCGCGCCCCTCCTCTTGACCAGGCCCCAATCACAGCAGCAGCAGAGGGGCCCCGCAGTGTCGCTTCACTTCCTTACATGACTAATTTGCATGTGACGGGGCAGAGCATGCAAATTAGCGATGTGGTGGAGTGGAGGCAGGGTGATTGGAGTGGAGCAGGGCCCCGGCGCGTCATCACTGTGCCTTGCAATGGTGTGGTGAGGTCATCACTCTGAGACCTCATTACACTCCTGCAAGTAACAGCGCAGTCGGCAGAGGTGGCGAGGATGCAGCAGCGAGCGGGACAGGTAACCGCTGTGAGCTGACGACAATCGTTGCGGGGGGGTCGCTGAGGGGAGGCCCGCTGACCTCAGACCGGGGGATGGGGGCGCTGATGTCAGACTGGGGGAGCGCCGCTTATCTCAGACTGGGGGGCGGGCGCTGCTGATCTCACATCAAGGGTGGGTGGGGGGGCGCTGATCTGAAACCAGGGGGGGCGCCAATGATCTCAGACCGGGGGGGGGCCTGCCGTCCTCAGCCTCTGCCTTGCCTCAGCTAGATGCGCGGGTGTGCGCTGAAATGCATCACAAGCAGGTGAGTGTAATGTGAATCATGTGTTATGTGCTGTCTGTGTCTGTTATGTGCTTTTGCTGCCTGTGCGTGTTATGTGCTGCCTGTGTGTGTTATGTGCTGCCTGTACGTGTTATGTGCTGCCTGTGTGTGTTATGTGCTGCCTGTGTGTGTTATGTGCTGCCTGTACGTGTTATGTGCTGCCTGTATGTGTTCTGTGCTGCCTGTACGTATTATGTGCTGCCTGTACGTGTTATGTGCTGCCTGTGTGTGTTATGTGCTGCCTATGTATGTTATGTGCTGCCTGTGTGTGTTATGTGTTGCCTGTGTGTGATGTGTGCTGCCTGTGTGTGTTATGTGCTGCCTGTGTGTGTTATGTGCTGTCTGCGTATGTTATGTGCTGCCTGTGTGTGTTATGTGCTGTCTGTGTGTGTTATGTGCTGTCAAGTGTGTTGTATGCTGCCTGTGTGTGTTATGTGCTGTCTGTGTGTGTTATGTGCTGCCTGTGTGTGTTATATGCTGTCTGCATATGTTATGTGCTGCTTGTGTGTGTTATGTGCTGTCTGCGTATGTTATGTGCTGCCTGTGTGTGTTATGTGCTGTCTGTGTGTGTTATGTGCTGTCTGTGTGTGTTGTGTGCTGCCTGTGTGTGTTATGTGCTGCTTGTGTGTGTTATGTATAAGATATGTGTGTCCTGTATAGTGTGCAATATGTAGCTGTCTTTCTATCTACGTATACTATCTGTGTATACTGTCTGTCTGTCTGTCTGTCTATGTATACTATTTGTCTGTGTATTCTGTCTGTATATACTGTGTATGAATGGGTATACTGTTTTTCTGTGTATACTATCTGTATGTATATTCTGTCTTTCTGTGTATACTTTCTGTATGTATATTCTGTCTTTCTGTGTATACTATCTGTATGTATATACTCTGTCTGTGTATACAGTCTGTGTATACAGTCTGTGTATACTAGCTGTCTGTGTATACTGTCTGTGTATACTGTCTTTCTGTGTATACTATCTGTATGTATATACTGTATGTCTGTGTATACAGTCTGTCTGTCTATATATACAGTTTGTCTGTGTATACAGTGTGTATGTGTATACAGTCTGTGTATACTATCTGTCTGTGTATACTATCTGTGTATACTGTTTGTCTGTGTATACTGTCCATCTATCTGTGTATACTGTCTGTGTATACTGTTTGTTTGTGTATACTGTCTGTCTGTGTATACTATCTGTCTATGTATTAAGTCTGTGTATACAATCTGTCTGTGTATACTGTCTTTCTGTGTATACTGTCTTTCTGTGTATACTATCTGTATGTATATGCTGTCTGTGTATACAGTCTGTGTGTATACAGTCTGTGTGTATACAGTCTGTGTGTATATACAGTCTGTGTGTATACAGTCTGTATACAGTCTGTGTGTATACAGTCTGTGTGTATACTGCCTGTGTGTACTGTTTGTCTGTGTATACTGTCTGTTTCAACATCCTAAATATCCATCCATCCTGTCTGTCTGTCTGTACATCTATCTACACATCCATCCTAGTTCTCTATATATGCATCCTATCTATCTATACAAAATTGCATATGCCTCGTGAAAGTACAATAGTACATTCATTTATTTTTTTTTACTGTGTGCGATGTGGTGGGGGGCTATATACCAGGATGAGGGGGCTATATACCATGATGGGGGCTATATACCACAATGGATGGCTATATACTAGGATTGTCACGCTGTACTCTAGGATGTACAATAGCAGTACAGCGCAGTAATGTGGGACTGAGAGGATTCCTGAAACTATCTGAGAAGGTAGTTAGCTGGTAAACCACTAGGGAGTGTAAAAGTGGAGGAAACGTATGAGCAGGGAATTCCCTAGCAGAGGTAATACTAGTCAAGCCCACCAGATGGCAGTAGAATCGTCAGAAAGCCGTGTCACAACATGAGGTCTTGTAAGTACACAAGGGCAAAGTCTAAACGTAGTCAGAGGGAAGCAAATAGTCAGTAGCCGGGAAATCAGAGCCTAGAAGCGAGGGGGAGTGGGAAGACAAGACAGAATTAAGGTAAACAGATAAGGAACGAACAGGGAGACAGCAGGAGAGACACTGATGGAAACAGACAACAGAGGAGGTTAACAGGTCAGGTGAACACGGAGGTCAGGAAGGGGCAGGGCAGACAACAGGTCACTCAAGAGCAGAACACAGCAGAGCCAGAAGTATCACTGGTGAAGTCCAAGAGAAACAGTGCCCTAATAAAGCAGCCTGACCTCCAGAACGAGGCAGAAAGGATTAACCCCTAACGTGACTTGCATCAGAAGTGAAACTAAAAAAAAGGCTCAGCTCCAGCTGAGCCAGGAGTCAATCATGACAAGGATGAGGGGCTATATACCAGGTTGGAGTGCTATATACCAGGATGGGGAGAAATATTCCAGGATGGGCCATGATCGGGACATACAGTTAGGTCCAGAAATATTTGGACAGTGACACAATTTTCGCGAGTTGGGCTCTGCATGCCACCACATTGGATTTGAAATGAAACCTCTACAACAGAATTCAAGTGCAGATTGTAACGTTTAATTTGAAGGTTTGAACAAAAATATCTGATAGAAATTGTAGGAATTATACACATTTCTTTACAAACACTCCACATTTTAGGAGGTCAAAAGTAATCGGATAAATAAACCAAACCCAAAAAAAAATTTTTAGTTTCAATATTTTGATGCGAATCCTTTGGAGGCAATCACTGCCTTAAGTCTGGAACCCATGGACATCACCAAACGCTGGGTTTCCTCCTTCTTAATGCTTTGCCAGGCCTTTACAGCCGCAGCCTTCAGGTCTTGCTTGTTTGTGGGTCTTTCCGTCTTAAGTCTGGATTTGAGCAAGTGAAATGCATGCTCAATTGCGTTAAGATCTGGTGATTGACTTGGCCATTGCAGAATGTTCCACTTTTTTGCACTCATGAACTCCTGGGTAGCTTTGGCTGTATGCTTGGGGTCATTGTCCATCTGTACTATGAAGCGCCGTCCGATCAACTTTGCGGCATTTGGCTGAATCTGGGCTGAAAGTATATCCCGGTACACTTCAGAATTCATCCGGCTACTCTTGTCTGCTGTTATGTCATCAATAAACACAAGTGACCCAGTGCCATTGAAAGCCATGCATGCCCATGCCATCACGTTGCCTCCACCATGTTTTACAGAGGATGTGGTGTGCCTTGGATCATGTGCCGTTCCCTTTCTTCTCCAAACTTTTTCCTTCCCATCATTCTGGTACAGGTTGATCTTGGTCTCATCTGTCCATAGAATACTTTGCCAGAACTGAGCTGGCTTCATGAGGTGTTTTTCAGCAAATTTAACTCTGGCCTGTCTATTTTTGGAATTGATGAATGGTTTGCATCTAGATGTGAACCCTTTGTATTTACTTTCATGGAGTCTTCTCTTTACTGTTGACTTAGAGACAGATACACCTACTTCACTGAGAGTGTTCTGGACTTCAGTTGATGTTGTGAACGGGTTCTTCTTCACCAAAGAAAGTATGCGGCGATCATCCACCACTGTTGTCATCCGTGGACGCCCAGGCCTTTTTGAGTTCCCAAGCTCACCAGTCAATTCCTTTTTCCTCAGAATGTACCCAACTGTTGATTTTGCTACTCCAAGCATGTCTGCTATCTCTCTGATGCATTTTTTCTTTTTTTTCAGCCTCAGGATGTTCTGCTTCACCTCAATTGAGAGTTCCTTAGACCGCATGTTGTCTGGTCACAGCAACAGCTTCCAAATGCAAAACCACACACCTGTAATCAACCCCAGACCTTTTAACTACTTCATTGATTACAGGTTAACGAGGGAGACGCCCTCAGAGTTAATTGCAGCCCTTAGAGTCCCTTGTCCAATTACTTTTGGTCCCTTTAAAAAGAGGAAGCTATGCATTACAGAGCTATGATTCCTAAACCCTTTCTCCGATTTGGACGTGAAAACTCTCATATTGCAGCTGGGAGTGTGTACTTTCAGCCCATATTATATATATAATTGTATTTCTGAACATGTTTTTGTAAACAGCTAAAATAACAAAACTTGTGTCACTGTCCAAATATTTCTGGACCTAACTGTATACCAGGATGGGACCATATATACCAGGATATAGGCATGATGGGGGTCATATATCAGGATGGGGCCATGATCAGGTTATGTTGGGGATATATAAACCTGGATGGGGTCATGATAGAGGACATACATACCAGGATGGAACCTGTTATGATCCGGAACCATGGAAGACCACCATAAATCATTGGTAAAAGGTGACAAGAGCATTGGCCACCATCCCCTTACTAACCATCAACAGTAGAAGTAGCCGAGGGGTGAACTAACATCCTGTGCACCGCAAACCCAGCCGGAGAACTAGCTATCCCAAAGGAAGGAACTCTCTGCCTCAGAAAATAGATATAGAATAGCAAGCCCCCCACATTAAAAGACTGCGGTGATATAGGAAAACACAATACACAGATAGATGATAGGATTAACAAAAGTTGAGGCCCTACTGACTAAATAGGACAGGATAGGAAAGGGGCTGATGGTGGCCAGAGAAAAAACCTACAAAAATCCAAAAACCTGATAGTACAAAAAGCCCTCAGATCGCTAGATCTGAACTCCGTCCTATACCAGGCACTCTTTTCATACCAATGAACAGAAAGCAGGAACCATTACAAATTCAAGAAACAACAAACACATGGACTTATAGGAGCAATACTCCAAACATAGCTGCAGGGAGCTTCCCAGCTAAGCAACTGAGAGGGAAGAGTCCTGCATGCAAATAAACTGACAATAACCACAGCAAATGTCAAACTCAGATAAGAGCAAAAAGAACCAAACAACAAATAAAGAGCCAAGCACTTATCTGGAGTAGAAGTGGTCTGGAGCAGGATGAAGCAGGCTGGTGAACAAAGAACAACTGACATCCGGCATAGCCTGCCAGCAGACCAGGGTTTAAATAGGCAGAGAGTTAGCAATGGAAACACCCATTGCTCAACACACCTGGTCTCTGTCCAAACCATTCTTGGCCACAAGAGGGAGCCTCACAGCAGCAAAAACATAACTGACATTCACAACAGGAACCATATATACCAGGATATAGCCATGATGGGGTCATGCACCAGGATGTGGCCATGATGTGGACATATGTACCAGGATGGGGGACATATTTACCAGTGTGGGAGCCGGGAAGGGTGCTTTTTTTTTTTGTCCCCAGGATGGGATATATATACCGGGAGGAGGACATATTCACCAGGAGGGGCTGAGACCAGGCCGGGAACATATGAACCCGCATGTGTCCAGGAGAGAGATAAATAATAGAATAATAATCATTGCAATATATATATATATATATATATATATATACATATATATATATATATATATATATATATATATATTTATATATATATATCTATCTATATATATAATTGCCTTATTCTGTCTGTCTGTCATGCTCCGAAATTGTGTCCTTACGGTGACACAAAGCTGATTGGCCGCTGGGCTCGCCATGGCCCCGCCCCCCCACACGGATTGGCCACTTGCCCAGGCTGCGCCCCCACACGGATGGGCCAGCCGCTCGCCCAGGCTCCGCCCCCCCACAGATTGGCCTCTCGCCCCGGCACCCTGCAGGCATTGGCAATTCGGCCACGCCACGCCCCGCCCCCCTCACGCAATGCACGCTAGCTCTGGCCCCGCCCCCTCCCTCCCCCGCGCATTTCCCGAACTGACACGGCTGTCACGGAGGTGAGTACGGTACTCCCTCCCCCCCCCCCGGCCCCCGCTCGCACGGGAGTGGTGTGGATACGTTGGTAACCATGCTCGCATGGTTACAAGTGCATCAAGGTCCTGCTGCCTGCTGCGGCGGAAGATCCACACGCACACACACAAACATGCACACACATCAGATCACACTCACTCTCACACACACCTCACACACACCTCACATCGCATCCACATACTCACAACATCCTGGGATATCGATTGCTTCTCGGCCTCGATACTGTGCTGTTGTGACCTCCCAGGACCTGACGGAGGATCACATGGCCAGAGGCATGTGATATCTCCTGATGTTGTGAGTATGAGCGCCTAAGTGCGATATCGTCAGTGTCTGTGTGTGTGAGTGGATGCGATCGGGTGTGTGTGAGTGGATGCGATCGGGTGTGTGTGAGTGGATGCGATCGGGTGTGTGTGAGTGGATGCGATCGGGTGTGTGTGAGTGGATGCGATCGGGTGTGTGTGAGTGGATGCGATCGGGTGTGTGCGAGTGGATGCGATCGGGTGTGTGTGAGTGGATGCGATCGGGTGTGTGAGTGTCAGCAGAGGAGCACGGCGTGCTGGAGGAGGCTGGGAGCAGAGAGGCTGATCATGGGGAAGGCTGATGCTGGGGGAGGCTGGGACGAGGGAGGCTGATGCTGGTGGAGGCTGATGCTTGAGGAGGCTGATGCTGGGGGAGGCTGGAAGGAGAGAGGCTAATGCTGGTGGAGGCTGATGCTTGGGGAGGCTGATGCTGGGGGAGACTGGGAGGGGAAGGCTGATGCTGAGGGAGGCTGGGAGGAAGGAGGCTGGGAGGAGAGAGGCTGATCCTGGGGAAGGCTGGGAACGGGAGGCTGATGCTGAGGGAGGCTGGAAGGAGAGAGGCTGATGCTGGGGGAGGCTGGAAGGAGAGAGGCTGATGCTGGTGGAGGCTGATGCTTGGGGAGGCTGATGCTGGGGGAGACTGGGAGCGGAAGGCTGATGCTGAGGGAGGCTGGGAGGGGGAGGCTGGGAGGAAGGAGGCTGGGAGGAGAGAGGCTGATCCTGGGGAAGGCTGGGAAGAGGAGGCTGATGCTGAGGGAGGCTGGAAGGAGAGAGGCTGATGCTGGGGGAGGCTGGAAGGAGAGAGGCTGAGGCTGGGAGGAGAGAGGCTGATGCTGGGGAAGGCTGATGCTGAGGGAGGCTGGGAGGGGAAAGCTGATGCTGGGGAAGGCTGGGAGGAGAGAGGCTGATCCTGGGGAAGGCTGGGAGAGGGAGGCTGATGCTGGAGGAGGCTGGAAGGAGAGAGGCTGATGCTGGCGGAGGCTGATGCTGGGGGAGGCTGGAAGGAGAGAGGTTGATGCTGGTGGAGGCTGATGCTGAAGGAGGCTGGGAGGAGGGAGGCTGGGAGAGGTAGGCTGAGAGAAGAGAGGCTGATGCACACACACACACACGCGCGCGCTCTGCACAACACACCACACACACACACACACACACACACTGGGAACCACAAACAACTGCCCTACACAGACACCCACACACACAGACAACGCTGGACACACACACAACACCCAACACACAAACACCACGGCACACACAAATATACGCACATACCGCACAACACACACATTGCACAAAACATACCTCCCCCAAAACACACCACACACACACAAACCGCGCAACACACACACAACGCTACACACACACAGCGCTCCACAAACAACGCAACACACGCAACACACATACAACACCGCTCTCACCCCCTGTCACACCCAGACAACACCCAGAACATGTACAGCGCCTACACAAACACTTGGTAACTACACACAACAACATCTCTATATATATATATATATATATATATATATATATATATATATATATAACAAAAATCATACATGAACTACACAATACGTAAATTCTAGAATACCCGATGCGTAGGATCGGGCCACCTTCTAGTATATATATATTTATATATATATTATACACACACACACACCTGACGGCTCCCAGGATGTAACATATATACCAGGAGGAACACATATACACCATAAGTGGCCCAGGAAGGGGACATATATACCAGAAGGACATATATACCTAAATAAATAAACAAGGATGGGGACATATATACCAGGAGTGGCCCAGGAAGGGGTCATATGTACTAGGAGGGGGAGATATATACCAAGAAGGAGACATATATACCAGAATGTGCTCAGGAGGGGGATGTATATATTACATACATACATGTTTTTGCAAGAGTGGCAGTGAGACTGTAGGAAGTTTGAACGGTGGAGGCGGAGCTGTTGTGGAGCCTGGGGTGAGTCCCAAGGGGGTCTGAAAATGTTGCCAGTGTGGGGCCCTGAAATTCCTAGTGGTGGCCTTGACTATATGTTATATATTGTACATCTTTTTTCCATTTTTCCATGTATTTTCTGGATATGTATTCTCTGAGGATGGTGTCTGTCCATATTGTCTGTATACTTCTGCTATCTTAATTACATATTGAGTACATTCTTGTTTGAATCTTACTTGATTTTACTTATTGATTCTCAATATATTGTCTTGTTTTCTCATATACCATATATGCGTTCATATTTGTAGTGTGAGTTTGATAAAGGTCAAATAGACGTTACTGACTATCAGAAAAATGTATGTTTGATCATTGAAATAAAAGCCTCAAGTTTATGGTTTATCCATGAAAGTGACAGATTTTTTTCTTACTAGACTTTGAGATTCAAGCCACTCAACTTTAAAAAATGTTTATTTTAATCAGAGATATAGTAAGAAGATTGTGAATTCAGATTACCTCAGAGCCAAGAAAACTAATTGTCAAGAACTACTGTATTCCTCTACAAAACGACCTGAGAATAATCAGGTGAGGCCTATTACCAAGTGTAAATCACAATGGCCATTAATGAAATATGATTTGAAAAATTCTGGCCAATTTTGTACCATTAAGTGTAAGTATTTCTGCCAAATACTGATGTAATATCAAGGATATTTTAGTGTCCAGTCATCATTTTTTAGAGGTACCAAGTGGTCTCTCGCTCTCCAACTCTCATCCCAGCTTGGGTTGCACATCATGTGTTGTATGCCCAAATATTGAAAGAGCAACCAATTTGTCCAACTCAGCAAGTACTAGAACTTTTACTATCACACATATTATTATTTGCGCAACACATGCAGTTGTTTACTATGTCATTTGCCTCTGCCGAAAAATGTATGTTGGGCTCATGACAAGGGAGTTTAAAGGGAACCTGTGAACAGAATTTTCCCTTCTAACCTGTGGCAGGCACTAGTGAGCCCTTATATAAAGCATTCAAGAATGCTGTATATAAGTGCCAAGGCAAATCTGTGTAATGTAAAAAAGACCTTTATGATACTCACCTGGGGGGTGGTCAGGTCCGATGGGCGTCGCTGGTCTCGGGTCCGACGCCTCCTCTCTACCTTGCATCGCCATCCTCCTTCATAGCTTCATGTGACACGCCTTATGTAATCCACACAAAGGCTGTCATTGAGCTCCTGTGCATACACACTTTGATCTGTCAAGCTGAGAGAAAAGCAGTGTAATGCACAGGCACAGGGAAAGGTCAAAGACCGCCCGCACATGCGCACTACAATACTGTGATTTGCCCTCAGCAGGGCAGATCAAAATGCGCTTGCACAGGGGTGAAATGGAGGCCTCTGTGTGGATAATGTAGGATCCATCATCTACGTGGAATTGTGAAGCAGGATATTAACTGCACAAGTTAGAGGAGCTGCTGGACCAGAGACCAGCAATGCCCACTGAACTCGACCACCCCCTAGGTGAGTATAATAAAGGTCTTTTTTATGTTATACAGAGTGGCTTGGGCTCTTATATACAGCATTCTATAATGCAGAATATAAGGGATCAATGGTGCTGGCTGCAAATTATAAGGGAAAATCAGGGTGTCAGCTTCCCTTTAAAGTTAGAGTCTGGGAACATATCAAAGACATTATGCAGCCAAAAAGAAAACTAACATTGGATCTTTGACAACTTTCCCAAAACATTTTAGAGTACATCACCATTGTGATTTAACATTATTACAAGTAAGAGGCAGAAACCGCATTGTTACTGGCATACAGGGGGGTACTTTCATGAAAAGACTCTCCCAGTGTGAGTAGATCTGGACCCTGGACACATTATACCTAATGAGATTAAATAACACTCTTAGCTTTGCACGATTCCTCCCATTAATATACTTATCATGTATATATACTATATATATATATATATATATATATATATATATATATATATATATACAGTTTTATGAAAAAGTTTGGGCACCCCTATTAATGTTAACCTTTTTCTTTATAACAATTTGGGTTTTTGCAACAGCTGTTTCAGTTTCATATATCTAATAACTGATGGACTGAGTAATATTTCTGGATTGAAATGAGGTTTATTGTACTAACAGAAAATGTGCAATCCGCATTTAAACTAAGTTTTACCGGTGAAAAAGTATGGGCACCCTTATCAATTTCTTGATTTGAGCACTCCTAACTACTTTTTACTGACTTACTAAAGCACTAAATTGGTTTTGTAACCTCATTGAGCTTTTAACTTCATAGGCAGGTGTATCTAATCATGAGAAAAGGTATTTAAGGTGGCCACTTGAAAGTTGTTCTCCTATTTAAATCTCCTATGAAGAGTGGCATCATGGGCTCCTCAAAACAACTCTCAAATGATCTGAAAACAAAGATTATTCAACATAGTTGTTCAGGGGAAGGATACAAAAAGTTGTCTCAGAGATTTAAACTGTCAGTTTCCACTGTGAGGAACATAGTAAGGAAATGGAAGAACACAGGTACAGTTCTTGTTCAGCCCAGAAGTGGCAGGCCAAGAAAAATATCAGAAAGGCAGAGAAGAAGAATGGTGAGAACAGTCAAGGACAATCCACAGACCACCTCTAAAGACCTGCATCATCATCTTGCTGCAGATGGTGTCAATGTGCATCGGTCAACAATACAGCGCACGTTGCACAAGGAGAAGCTGTATGGGAGAGTGATGCGAAAGAAGCCATTTCTGCAAGCATGCCACAAACAGAGTCGCCTGAGGTATGCAAAAGCACATGTGGACAAGCCAGTTACATTTTGGAAGAAGGTCCTGTGGACTGATGAAACAAAGATTGAGTTGTTTGGTCATACAAAAAGGCGTTATGTATGGAGGCAAAAAAAACACGGCATTCCAAGAAAAGCACTTGCTACCCACAGTAAAATTTGGTGGAGGTTCCATCATGCTTTGGGGCTGTGTGGCCAATGCCGGCACCGGGAATCTTGTTAAAGTTGAGGGTTGCATGGATTCAACTCAGTATCAGCAGATTCTTGACAATAATGTGCAAGAATCAGTGATGAAGTTGAACTTACCCAGGGGATGGATATTTCAGCAAGACAATTATCCAAAACACCGCTCCAAATCTACTCAGGCATTCATGCAGAGGAACAATTACAATGTTCTGGAATGGCCATCCCAGTCCCCAGACCTGAATATCATTGAAGATCTGTGGGATGATTTGAAGCGTGTTGTCCATGCTCGGTGACCATCAAACTTAACTCAACTGGAATTGTTTTGTAAACAGGAATGGTCAAATATACCTTCATCCAGGATCCAGGAACTCATTAAAAGCTACAGGAAGCGACTAGAGGCTGTTATTTTTGCAAAAGGAGGATCTACAAAATATTAATGTCACTTTTAATAATAACAATAATTATAATAATAATATTTTTTTTTTCTATAGCGCCAACATATTCCGCAGCGCTTTACAATTAAGAGGGGACATGTACAGACAATATGAGACAATACAAAATAACAAAATTAAGATACCAGGAGGAGGGCCCTGCTCGTAAACTTACAGTCTATGAGGAAATAGGGAAGGCACAAAAGGTGAATGGGGGGGAGAAAAGCTTGTCATATATGGTCCAGCCATCGATTTAATAGGGTATTCAAAAGCAGCTGCATGAACCCGTCGGTGAGAATTTATACAGGTACAGGGGACGAGAACTGGAAGTAAATTTTTTTGAAGGGCAGAAAGGGACTAGATTAGATCAGGGCAATGAGTTGATAGGCTAGTCTAAAGAAATGCATTTTTAGGGCCCGCTTAAAGGTGTGGATGTTGGGAATTAATCGGATTTCTCTTGGTAGTGTGTTCCAGAGCATAGGCGCAGCTTGTGAGAAATCTTGAAGACGGGAGTGGGAGGTTCGAATTGTTGAGGATGTCAGTCTTAAGTCATTAGCATACTTTTATGTTGAGGTGCCCATACTTTTGCACCGGTCAAATTTTGTTTAAATGCGGATTGCACATTTTCTGTTAGTACAATAAACCTCATTTCAATCCAGAAATATTACTCAGTCCATCAGTTATTAGATATATGAAACTGAAATAACTGTTGCAAAATCCCAAATTGTTATAAAGAAAAAAGGTTAACATTAATAGGGATGCCAAAACTTTTTCATATGACTATGTGAGGCAGTGACAGGGGTAATATTTGAAGACCGCTATGTGTCCCCCAGAATGTGTCTGGAAACCCTCTGAGTTTGCTATAGCTATTACTGGGAGTATAGCACAAAGGGTAACAGGGAGACAGATCCCTCCTCCCAGTCCAGGTTTTGTAGCAATCCTCATGTCCGTCATTTTCGTTTAAATCATGCAGAGCACAGCAGGGTGTGTCTCAGTTGAGAGCCAGGCTTGGTGAAGCTAACACATGCTGTGTGAGCTGGGCTGGCTCTGTGTGGAGTGAACACAGGCCAAGAGTGTGAGCCTAGGAGAACCTTACACAGATCCCTGCGGTTAACGGGGTCCTAAGGTAACAAGACTTTTTGATGCAAAGAATTTGTCTATATGCACCGGCTGTGATCCGGAAGAGACTTTGACTGTGGGAAATTGGATCTATTTATGCTGCAACAATAAATAGACTGTTGGTGTGAACACGCTGCTGCCTCACTGCCTCACGTTTTTGCCCAAGCAACGCTGCTACCTCACACTGTATATATATATACAGTATATATATATTTTTTTATATATATATATATATATATATATATATATATATAAAAATTCTCCCTAAGATCATGTAATACATATTTGATTTTATATACACAGTGGAACCTCGGTTTATGGGTAACTTGGTGTGCGAGTATTTCGCTATATAAACAAAGCTTGCTGAAAAATTGTAACTCAGTTTACGAGCAATCTTTGCTGTATGAGCAAATACTCACTGCACACAATTCTGGTTCCGTACTTTCACCGTGCTCTGACCTGCTCTTGCAGTCCGCACAAACAGACACACACACACAAACATAACTATGCTCACCTTACCTTCAGTTCCCTCGTCGGTCTTCTGGTTCTTGTAGTCCGCAGGTATGTGTATCCGGTAACCAACGCGACGATGGAGGAACTTCCACTGTCAGCGCTTTTCAAAGGCAGCGCGCTGCCCAATAAGAGGCAAGTGGCTCCTGCTTATGACGTCTGCATGCTGACACACTGACTGGGGAAACTCCGGCATTGGTCGCGATGGTTACCGGAAACACATACCTGCGGACTATAAGAACCAGGAGGCCAGCGAGGGAACAGAAGGTAAAGTGAGCATAATATGTGTGTTTGTGTGTGTGTGTGTGTTTGTGTGTGTTTGTGCATGTGTGGAATGGCACAGTAGGGGATCAGGATGGGACATTGCACAAGTTGTGGAGCGAATTGTCTGAGATTGCATTATTTCCTATGGGAAATTTTGCTTTGCTAGATGAGTGACTTGGTTTACAAACACACCCCGAAAATGGATTGTTCTTGTAAACCAAGGTTCCATTGTATTTTTGTTTTACCAGATCTTTTTAACCCCTTAACGACTACCCATTCAACTTTTAACAGCAGTCGTTGGGGGTGCTTATTACTCTGTGACGCTTTTTAACAGTGATGAGGAATAATTAAATATCGCGGCCCAAAATGTGGAGATCACCAGGGTCTCAGTTGTACATGATAGCTGACACTCACGGGCATCAGCTCTGACTAGTTTTATAACCGATAGGTATAGATAATGGCTAGAATAGATAATTAGTTATCCTGGTGCTATATAATATCACAACTTCCTTACATTTTATACACTTGTACCCTTTAGTGCCTTCCATGAGGCACTAAAGAGAGTTTAGCCTGGTTTAACCTAATAAATAACTAATTAATTTTAAAAAATGACGTGGGGCCCCCCTATTTTTGAAAACTAGCAAAGGTAAAGCAGATAGCTGCAGGTTGAAGTTAGGAGGCTGGGAAGGTCAATGTTTATTGGGATCTTCCCAGACTGCAAATAGCAAACTATTGGGGTTGCTGTTAGGTGTGTATTGTCAAAATGTAGAAAAAAGGCAGCACACTGAGAATGGTGTATTGTGCTTAGAACAAGGCTCCATAGGCTTTGAGCAACAGCCACTCTCATACTGTGTACCGTGACACCTGGCGTCTGTGATGATGTTAAAAATGCATTGCATACTGAAGGCATACGCATGTCATACAGGTACTATGAAAGAATATGATTTGCGATATGACATATGCACGACATATCGGTATGAGAATTGGAGTGGAAGTGAAGTCTTAGGCAGGATTCAAATGCAGCATATAGCTCATGATGTTTTAATTGATATTTTTTACACATTTTCTTTAAAAATAAATCCATTGACCGGATTTTACTTCAAAATCTTTACCAGATAACATTTTTTGTACTTTTTGTAATGTTTTTAAAGCTTTTCCATAAGACTTTAAAAACATCACAAAAAAATTAAAAAGAAAAATAGAAGTAGCACTCACCATCCTTGTGAATAAAAAATTCCTTTTATTCTATAAATTCATATTAAAAAGCATGAACATAGGGAGTAGCTGGTAAACCACGGATAACAGCCGTTTCGTGTGACTGAACACACTTCAACAAGTCCTTCCTATCGAAATGACGTGAGTACTACTTACTTAGGCCCCCTTCACACGTCATTGATTCTGGTACGCATGTGACAGTTTTTATGCATACCAGAATCACGGACATGCACAGACCCATTAAAATCAATGGGTCTGCGCACACATCAGTGATTTTTCACTGAGCATATCTCCGTGAGGCATACACGCGTGTCTGTGATTTCCACACGGCACATGTCTGATTTTTTCAGGCATCAATGATGTCCCACGGACCACACTATGGTGTGATCCAGAAAACATGTACCAGAAAAGCACGGACATTGAAAATAAGAAGCTTTTTAAACTCACCCTTCTCCAGCGCTGCTGTCTGTAGCCGCTGGTGTCTGTGCTGCGCCGGCTAATTATTCTCATATATATGCAGTTATGCACTGCACAGCTGACCCAGTAGTAGCTGCAGCCGTGAGACAGCGGCGGCCAGAAACAGCATCTAGGAGAGTTCAGCACCATGGACACCAGGAGCAAGGATAGGTGAATATAATAAGTGCCTGATCTCCATGTATTATCACGGATAGCACAAGGAGATCACACGTCTGCCAAAATCACGGCACATGGAGGAACATATGCACCTTTAACACGTCAGTGAAAAACATCTGTGACGTGTGAAGGAGGTCTTATGTAGCAACCTCTTCCAGACACGTCATGCAATCACAAATTATATAGTATACATATAACCAACACAAAAAAAATTGTAAACATGGTACATTAACCCATAGATACAAAATGATTGACAGAATGTTCTTCTCATTTAACCCTAATGAACCTAAAGCATTCAGCAATATAATCCATCTAAATTCTCTTTGCAATAACAATTTATGGTAATTACTAGAGATGTGTGAACTGGCCGTGGTTCGGCTCGAGTTCGGTTCGCCGAACGGAGGTCTCGTTCGAGTTCGGTTCGTCGAATGTTCGACGAACCGAACTCGAACCAATAGGATATAATGGGAGGCAATCACAAACACATAGAAACGCATTATAAATGTACACATACAGTTAATAAACATTGCCATAACACTTACCAGTCCCCGCGATCCCTCCTGCACTCTGTCTCCTGCCGCCATTCCATCCGATGATCGCTGAATCCTCCCGGTGACTAGCACTGCCAGCAGTGATGCAGGACCTATCGTGACGTCAAAATAGCCATGTGACCAGTCACGTGGCTATTATCTCATTGGCTACAGACTGGTCACATGACTATGACGCGTCATGTAGGACGTGCAAGTGCATCTCTCCAGTACACGGTGCACATTTGTGTATCGCCGTGTACCGGCGACATGCTCTAGCACATGGTCGACTCCCCGTTCTGTTAGGGACTGGCTGACACAGCCGGTCATTAACGGAGATCACCGTTGCCATAGCTAACCGCGGCTCCGGAAGCACCGTTGCTATGGTAACGCGTCTGTCAGCGTTACCGCTGTTACCGCTGACAGCCAGCAGCACTGATCACTCACGGAGTGAAGGCTGCACGGGAAGCAGCGTCTTCCCCCATGCAGCAGTGATGGAGCAGAGCTGCATTTGTTGAACGAGAAAGACAGAAGACCATGGATCGTGGAGGGCTGACAGGGGGTAATAAAGATGGAGACTCTAATGTGTCTGTGTATTTATTTCTATTAAAGTATTTTTTCTCTGTGTGGTGTCTTTTTTTTAACCCTTTATTGGAGATTCTTAATGGCCGGGTCAAACGTGCCTGACATTAAGAATCTCTGGCTTAATACTAGCTAGTAAAACAAAGCTAGTATTAACTCATTATTACCCAACAAGCCACCCGGCTTCAGGGCTGTTGGAAGAGTTGGATACAGCGCCAGATGATGGCGCTTCTATGAAAGCGCCATTTTCTGGGGTGGCTGCGGACTGCAATTCGCAGCAGAGGCACCCAGAAACCTCGGGCTAACCTGTGCTGCGGATTCCAATCCCCAGCTGCCTAGTTGTACCCGGCTAAACACAAAAATGGGGCAAAGCCCACGTCATTTGTTTTTTAATTATTTCATGAAATAAGTGAAATAATTAAAAAAAAACGGGCTTCCCTATATTTTTGGTTCCCAGCCGGGTACAAATAGGCAACTGGGGGTTGGAGGCAGCCCGTGGCTGCCTGCTGTACCTGGCTAGCATACAAAAATATGGCGAAGCCCGCGTCATTTTTTTGGTGGGCAAAAAACTTCTGCATACAGTCCTGGATGGAGTATGCTGAGCCTTGTAGTTCTGCAGCTGCTGTCTGCTCTTCTCCATACAGACAGACAGCAGCTGCAGAACTACAAGGCTCAGCATACTCCATCCAGGACTGTAGGCAGAAGTTTTTTGCCCCCTGAAAAAATTATGTGGGCTTCGCCATATTTTTGTATGCTAGCCAGGTACAGCAGGCAGGTACGGCTGCCCCCAACCCCCAGTTGCCTATTTGTACCCAGCTGGGAACCAAAAATAAAGGGAAGCCCTTTTTTTATTATTTCATGAATTTCATGAAATAGTTAGAAAACAAATGACGTAGGCTTCGCTCCATTTTTGTGTCCAGCCAGGTACATCTAGGCAGCTGGGGATTGGAATCCACAGCACAGGTTGGCCTGAGCTTTCTGGGCCCCACTGCTGCGAATTGCAGTCTGCAGCCGCCTCAGAAAATGGCACTTTCATAGAAGCGCCATCTTCTGGCGCTGTATCCAACTCTTCCAGCACCTGCCTGCTATACCTGGCTAGCATACAAAAATATGGCGAAGCTCACGTCCTTTTTTTGTAGTTTTTTGGCCAAAAAATTAAAAAATGCGTCCCTGGATTTTCCATTGCCAGTGAAGGTAACACCAAGCAGTGGGGGTTAGCAGCCAGTAGCTGCTTGGATTACCCTTAGCTAGCAATACAAAAAATGCAGCGGGAGCCCATATATATTTTTTTTAAATATTTATTTAAATAACTAAAAACAAAATGGGCTTCCCTGTATTTTGATTGCTGGACATCACAGTGCTGTAAAAATAAATCTTTAAAAAAAATGACGTAGCGCTCCGCGGTATTTTTGATTCTCAGCGCAGATAAAGCAGACAGCTATGGGTTGCCACCCCCATCTGCCTGCCGTTACCTTGGTTGGCAATCAAAATACAGGGAAGCCCATTAATTTTTTCTATTTAAAAAAGTTAAAAAAAAAATGACGTTGGGTCCCCCCATTTTTGATAGCCAGCTAGGGTAAAGCAGACGGCTGTAGCCTGAAAACCACAGCTGGCAGCTTTACCGTGATTGGGGATCCAATGTGGAGGTCCCCCCAGGCTCTTTTTTTATAATTATTTTATAAATATTAATAATTACACAAAAAAAGTAGGGTCCCCCCCAAATTGGATCACCAGCCAAGGTAAAGCGGACAGCTGTGGTCTGGTATTCTCAGGGTGGGAAGGTCCATAGTTATTGGGCCTTCACAGCCTAAAAATAGCAGGCCGCAGGCACCCCAGACGTGGTGCATCCACTAGATGCGCCAATCCTGGCGCTTCACCCCAGCTCATCCCGTGCCCTGGTGCAGTGGCAAACGGGGTAATAAATCGGGTTGATACTAGCTGTAAAGTCACCTGACATCAAGCCCAGCAGTTTGTGATGTCATGGCGTCTATTAGATACCCAACATCATAAACTGTCAGTACTAACAAAAAAAATCGACAAAAGAAATTTATTTGAAAAAACAGTCCCCAAAACATTTCCTCTTTCCTCTTTCACCAATTTATTGTAAGAAAAAAAATAAAGGGGTCCCACGACGACTCTGGACCGTCTAGAATATGGGGGGGAGACACTCAGGGAACGTATCCCCCATTTTCTAGGAGTGTAGACCCTTCATGTGAGGAGTGTGGGTGCAATGAATCTGCACTCACTCTCCCCGGGTCCACAGCAGCAGAGTCCATATTGTAATGGTTGCTACCAAAGCTGCAATGCCCTGCTCATGAGGTAAGGGCATGCCTAATCAGGAGAACTATTCTACATTTCCAAATATTGGTATTTGCTGATATTATTGCTATTCCACCTACTATATATTGGGGATAGGATCTTGGAGATGGAATACCCCTTTAAGTCCAGTTATCCAGCTGAATGAATACTTAACAACAGAGCTCGCTATTTAGATGTGTTTTCTTGTGGCGTATAACGGACTCTCATGTTTGGTAGTCGTTCAGCAGGGAAACTATAAAAGCAAATCCCTCCATTTGGAAATGTAGTATATAGCTCTCCTGATCAATTATGTTCCTTACCTCATGAGCAGGGCATTGCAGTAATAATAATAATTTATTCATTTATATAGCGTTATTAATTCCATAGCACTGTATGTCTTTGGAGTGTGGGAGGAAACCGGAGTACCCGGAGGAAACCCACGCAAACACGGGGAGAACATACAAACTCCTTTCAGATGGTGTCCTTGGTGAGAATTGAACCCAAGACCTCAGCGCTGCAAGACTGCAGTGCTAACCACTGAGCCACCGTGCCGCCCATTTAGCTTACAGATGCATAACCACCACTCACTGTGTCTGAACACAGGAAGCTGAGCTGACAGCCGCTCTTTGCATGCGGCAGCGTCTATTGTGAAGGAGAAGGCTGTGGGGGAATCAACGCTGCACAGGTACCGTGGGACACCGGGGAACACCGGTGGGTTTATAGGGGGTGACCTGGCAGGGCCTGGGGAGGAGTTTTCTGTCGCATGTGTCATGGCACATGCGACAGAAATCAGAAGAGTAGGGTGAATGCGGCCGGCGCACTGCTGTGCGCGCGGCCATCTTGGATTTCTGGGAGGGCATCAGGGGGGGCACTTTGGCGACACCGGGGGACCGGAGGGGACTGGAAAGGAGATTTATCATGTTTATTCATGCCAGATGGGAGATAAATATTTTTTTACCGGCGCTGTCATTTACTGTAACGTGATCATCGGTGTACGGTGTATACCTGTGATCACGTGAGCGGGGACCGGAAAAACCGTCCTGAATTATGATCTCCAGGGTATCAGCTAGCCCTGAAACCCCGGAGATTTTCTGACGCTGGGGGGCGTTATTCACTTATTTCTGCCTGCTGTTTATAAACGGCAGATCAGAATAAGGCTACATTAACACGACCGATCCATTTTTGCGGTCTGCAAAAAACAGTCCGTTTTTTTTCACGGGTGCATCCGTGTGGCATCCGTTTCCGTTCCGTAGACGGTCCGTATGTCATCTGTTTGTCATCCGTGTGCCTTCCGTTTTTTTTGTGTACTGCAAAAAAACTGAAGGAGGGTAAATGCATAAATTTACCCAGGATCCATAGCTTCATCCTACATGAGGCGGTCACATGTTCACTCCAGTGCCATTTTCTACTGCTTTTCACAGCGTAGAGCGCTCTGGTGATTTTCTTGTGCTTGTGCACTTCATATCAGTCTTTTCTGTCATTATAATGGCAGAAAGACACATAATGTCCCACTCTCCTGCATTTTGTAATTTTGCACCCTTTGGTGCCTTTCATGTGGCACTAAGGGGTGCTTAGCTTTGTATTTAGCCAAAAAAATGAAAAAAAATGACGTAGGGTTCCCCCTATTGTTGTAGCCAGCTAGGGTAAAGCAGACAGCTGCATTCTACAGACCACAGCTGGCAACCTCACCTTGGCTGGTAATCCAAAACTGAGGGCACCCCATGCTGTTATTTTAAATTAAATAAATAATTAAAAAAAAAAAACACGTAGGGGTCCCCCCAAAATTGGATCACCAGCCAAGGTAAAGCAGACAGCTGGGGTCTGATATTCTCAGACTAGGGAGGTCCATGGTTATTGGACTCTCCCCAGCCTAAAAATAGCAGGCCGCAGCCGCCCCAGAAGTGGCGCATCCATTAGATGTGCCAATCCTGGTGCTTCGCCCCAGCTCATCCCGCGCCCTGGTGCGGTGGCAAACGGGGTAATATATGGGGTTAATACCAGATGTGTAATGTCACCTGGCATCAAGCCCTGGGGTTGGTGAGGTCAGGCGTCTATCAGATACCCGACATCACCAACCCAGTCAGTAATAAAAAAAAAATAGACGACAAACACATTTTTATTTGAAAAAACACTCCCCAATACATTCCCTCTTTAACCAATTTATTAGAAAGAAAAACAAATCCAGGTCTGGTGTAATCCAAGGGGTTGCCATGACGATCCACGCTGTCCCAGTCAATGAAGAGCAGGATGTTCCCCATTGGCTGGGAGAGCAGTGCAGTGACCTGAGCTAACATGAATGGGTCAGCCCAGGTCACTGGAGGGGATGACAAGTGCTGCTGTCAGCGAGGTACATTACCTGCGCTGACCTCCTGCACTGCTGACAGCACCTGTCACTGAGTTCAATGACCGCCGCCTTCACAGCCAAGTTTCGCGAGAGGCCCGTGATGTCACCGCTAGTCTGTCTCGGGTCGGAAGCGAGAGAAGGTGATGTGACAAGCGGCGGCCATGGAGGACAGTGACAGCGCTGAGGTGGGGACTTCATCACCGCAGGTAAGCCGAGCGGGACCATGTGTGCAGAGTGCCAGGAGGACGTCAGTGTCGTGGACTGCATGGCTGGGGACTTGTGTGTGTGTGTGTGTACATGCCGCGTGCAGGAGGGGGTGGAGTGAGCTGAGCGGGGAAGTGTGGGCTTCCTGCAGTAACTAGGTAAACATCGGGTTACTAACCAAAGCGCTTTGCTTGGATACCTGATGTTTATCTTGGTTACCAGCTTCTGGCAGGCTGCCAGCGATGGCTCCTGCACACAGTAGCTGTAAAAAGCCCTGCTTTTTGCTGCTAGAACCGTTCTTGAATGTATCTAGAACTATCGAGCTTTAGGAAAAAGCTCGAGTTCTAGTTCGATCTAGAACAGCCCCCAAAATCACTCGAGCCGCGAACTGGAGAACCTCGAACCGCGAACCGCGCTCAACTCTAGTAATTACCCCCTCTTTTTGAGGGATTAAGTTTTTCCAAGCCAGAAAAATGCAAAATGTTTGGGTCTGAATTATGCTGTTCTTTGACATGGTTAATAAGTCTTGTGGCTCCTTTTCATGTGGTTATTGAATGAAAATGTTCCTTAAATCTGATCAACAAGGGTCTTATGGTTTTACCAATGTAGTAAAAACCACAAAGACAAAATATAGCATACTCCACAAAATTAGTACGGCAAGAAATAAATTGTTTGACTTGGTGATGGTAAGAACCTAATTTTAAGGGATTAATGTTCAAATAGAGATTACAGAACAAGCAATGGCCATCGCTTATAATTATAATGATTTATTATAGTTTTACAATTTGTCTGTAGAAAATATTGCCTGTCAGTGACATTTTTAGTAAGCTATCTAGAAAAAATAATCAAGCTGGCAACCCTGGTATGAGGCAGCAGCAAGAAAAAAGACAGAACACTGGGCACTATTCAGTACACCACTTCCACACAAAGAGCCGCTGCAAAAACAAACTACCTTCATTTGTTAGAAAGTCCCGCTTAGCAGAGCAGTAATAAACAGCGGTCTCCAGTGGTGCTCATTTGAAAGCTTTAGAGTTCCATGAACGATCCATTGTAGAAAAAGAAAGGCAAATGTCGAAGTGCCGTATACGCATGAAATGGCCGTCGTCCCACGTGCTCCATGCACCCCCCTTCCTCACAGACTTTTTATCACCTATTACTTGATGTCAGATTAAAGAATGAACGATCCTTTTTCTACAATTGATCGTTCATGGTATGAGCCAGCCTGAACTAGTGTCTCTGAGTGAAGACGTTTGGGGTTCATAGCACAAAAATAGCCATAGGAGTACAGGAAATATATGCATTCTCAGCAAAATGTAGAGATGCCAAAATGTTATATGAGGGCGACAACATACATGGCAAATACTCAAACACCTACTTTTTATGAGGCTATGGCAATTTTGCATCACACAGAGGTACTGCACTACGTTTCTTAGTACAGTCCACAGAGTTTCGGCAAACGATTCTCGGCCAACACGACAAGGCCACTTATTTACATACTAGAAGGTGGCCCGATTGTAACGTATCGGGTAGTCTAGAATGTGAATGTAGGTTAGCAGATTGAATAATAAGGTAATGAATGGACTGGATGGGTTAGGTTTCATTTAGTATTCTTATAATTGTTTATTGGTTTTAAAATGACAAACAACAGAAGGAACAGTTTTAATAGATGAGTCTAATGTTTAATGATGTCCATGGCTTGTAATGAAAGAAGGCCATGAACAGTGTAAAGTTAAGTAAAAATATGCTGTGATGTGGCCCAATGCTGGTATGTGCCCCCATCGTGGTGCAGCCACCATCCTGATATGTGCCCCCATCCTGCGGGGTAAGGGCACTTTCACACTTGCGTTCAGCGCAATCCGCCGCTATGGAGAATAGCGCAGTCCGTTAACGCACTGCGCTAGTCTCCATAGATTTGTTTTGACTACGCACTGTAACGCAAGTATCTGCGTTGCATCTGCTGGACGACGCTGAGTCGTTATTTTGACGCAGCGTCGGGCTAAGAAAACGCTACATGTAGCGTTTTTTGGGTCATTAAAATAACGCACATTGACAGATTCCGTTGAAATCCGCCAAGGTGTCTAATGATTGTCTATGGTGGTGGAATCCGCCGCTATGCGCTAAGTGGCGGAATCCGCTGACAAATTCTGTCACGTTCTACTGAGCATGCTCAGCATGTGCAGCAGAACAATCTAAATTGTTTAAAATCACTCCTGGTCTCTCTCCTCCCCCCCTCTCTCATACTCACTGATCACGGGCGCGGCGCTGCACGGCTATCACAAAGCTCCGGTGACTTTTCCTCTTTTGAAAATGCCGGCCGCTTATTATTCAATCTCGTATTCCCTGCTTCCTCCGCCCACTGGCGCCTATGATTGGTTGGTTGCAGTCAGACACGCCCCCACGCTGGGTGACAGCTGTCTCGCTGCAACCAATCACAGCCGCCGGTGGGTGGGTCTATATCGTACAGTAAAATAAATAAATAAATAATTTAAAAAAAACGACGTGCGGTGCCCCCCAATTTTGATACCAGCCAAGATAAAGCCACACGGCTGAAGGCTGGTATTCTCAGGAAGGCCTGGCCAAAAACTGATGCTCTAGCAGGATACAGCTAAACCCCCACTAAGTGAAGGCATCACAGGTGCAGGAGAAGCAGATCACACACACACCTTCATGGAATGGAGGGGAGGTGACTGCTAGATGATAAAACTGCACACAAGTGGCTTGCATAGAGCGCTGTTCACATGCAGATGACACAGTCACAAACCCGCAGCCTATTAGGTAACGCCCTTCTATTAGATCAGGCGGGCTGCCAAGCCGTACTCCACTGTATATCATGCACGGACAGACACTCTACAATGCAAGGCCCAACAGAAAGGGGCCTGGCTGTATCCTGTACAAACAAAAAAATATGAGGGTGTAGGCTTACGTTTTATGGCCATAAATACCAACAAAAACCTCATATTTTTTTGTTTGTACAGGATACAGCCAGGCCCCTTTCTGTTGGGCCTTGCATTGTAGAGTGTCTGTCCGTGCATGATATACAGTGGAGTACGGCTTGGCAGCCCGCCTGATCTAATAGAAGGGCGTTACCTAATAGGCTGCGGGTTTGTGACTGTGTCATCTGCATGTGAACAGCGCTCTATGCAAGCCACTTGTGTGCAGTTTTATCATCTAGCAGTCACCTCCCCTCCATTCCATGAAGGTGTGTGTGTGATCTGCTTCTCCTGCACCTGTGATGCCTTCACTTAGTGGGGGTTTAGCTGTATCCTGCTAGAGCATCAGTTTTTGGCCAGGGCGATGTACACACTGCAGCCCAACTTGCTGTGAGTAATACTTGATTTTTGGAGGACATTATCCTCTTATTGTTGCTTTTTGTATATTTAGTGTAGGGACCTACAGACATGAGGTCCCTTGACGAGGGTGTAGGCTTACGTTTTATGGCCATAAATACCAACAAAAACCTCATATTTTTTTGTTTGTACAGGATACAGCCAGGCCCCTTTCTGTTGGGCCTTGCATTGTAGAGTGTCTGTCCGTGCATGATATACAGTGGAGTACGGCTTGGCAGCCCGCCTGATCTAATAGAAGGGCGTTACCTAATAGGCTGCGGGTTTGTGACTGTGTCATCTGCATGTGAACAGCGCTCTATGCAAGCCACTTGTGTGCAGTTTTATCATCTAGCAGTCACCTCCCCTCCATTCCATGAAGGTGTGTGTGTGATCTGCTTCTCCTGCACCTGTGATGCCTTCACTTAGTAGGGGTTTAGCTGTATCCTGCTAGAGCATCAGTTTTTGGCCAGGGCGATGTACACACTGCAGCCCAACTTGCTGTGAGTAATACTTGATTTTTGGAGGACATTATCCTCTTATTGTTGCTTTTTGTATATTTAGTGTAGGGACCTACAGACATGAGGTCCCTTGACGAGGGTGTAGGCTTACGTTTTATGGCCATAAATACCAACAAAAACCTCATATTTTTTTGTTTGTACAGGATACAGCCAGGCCCCTTTCTGTTGGGCCTTGCATTGTAGAGTGTCTGTCCGTGCATGATATACAGTGGAGTACGGCTTGGCAGCCCGCCTGATCTAATAGAAGGGCGTTACCTAATAGGCTGCGGGTTTGTGACTGTGTCATCTGCATGTGAACAGCGCTCTATGCAAGCCACTTGTGTGCAGTTTTATCATCTAGCAGTCACCTCCCCTCCATTCCATGAAGGTGTGTGTGTGATCTGCTTCTCCTGCACCTGTGATGCCTTCACTTAGTGGGGGTTTAGCTGTATCCTGCTAGAGCATCAGTTTTTGGCCAGGGCGATGTACACACTGCAGCCCAACTTGCTGTGAGTAATACTTGATTTTTGGAGGACATTATCCTCTTATTGTTGCTTTTTGTATATTCTCAGGAAGGGGAGCCCCACGTTATGGGGAGCCCCCCAGCCGAACAATATCTGCCAGCAGCCCCCCAAAATTGCCGCTTCCATTAGATATGACAGTCCCGGGACTCTACACGGCTCATCCTGAATTGCCCTGGTGCGGTGGCAATCGAGGTAATAAGGATTAATGGCAGCAGCCCATAGCTGCCACTAAGTTCTAGGTTAATCATGGCAAGCGTCTCCCCGAGATACCTTCCATGATTAACCTGTAAGTTAAAGAAAAGGAACACGTACACCCAAAAAAATCCTTTATTTGGAATAAAAGGCAAAAAAAACGCCTCTTTCACCACTTTATTAAACCCCCAAATACCCCTCCAGGTCCGATGTAATCCACAGAGGTCCTGCAACGCTTTCAGCTCTGCTACATGAAGCTGACAGGAGCGGCAGTAGAACACTCTCTCACAACCACTCTCTATCAGCTCCACGCAGCAACTGAAGTGAGCCACTCGATCAGCTGTGCTTTCATTCAGGTGACACCCGGACACAGCTCTCGGGTGGAGGACTGCAGCTGTGGCCGCGGGTCACCTGAGTGACGGCACAGCTGTTTGTGCGGCTCACTGCTGTCACTCAGGAGATTTGCGGTTACCTCTCTCCTTCCGACCGCAAATCTCCTTTCACGGCAAAATATTAAAAAAAAACAAAAAACGCAAAACGTTCTTTTACAGCAATTCGCTACTTTATTAGCACACTATTTGCAATGCATCCGTCACATGCGTCACACAACGCACTGTGATGGATGCCTCACAACGCAAGGTGTGTGTGTTCAGTGTATACACGCGGAGTGCGGGGGGGCAGAGCTGAGTGGGGAAGTGTCAAGCGTCGTCCTGTCGGTCCGTAGTTCGGGCTGTTCATTTAGGCTACCTGCACACGTAGCCAGGGTAAATATCGGGTAACTAAGCAAAGCGCTTTGCTTGGTTACCCGATATTTACTAAGGTTACCAGTGTACACTGCTTAGCGCTGGCTCCTTGCACACGTAGCCAGGGTAAATATCGGGTAACTAAGCAAAGCGCTTTGCTTAGTAACCCGATGTGTACCCTGGTTACGTGTGCAGGGAGCCTTAGCTGAGCCGTTGGTCGCAGGCTCTTTAACGGTTGTCACTGTAATGACGTAATTTTGGAGCAAGACAGACAGACAGAATAAGGCAATTATATATATAGATTTGGCAACCTGTATAAAAGTTATTTATTGTCCTGCGAAACTAATGTAATTTCAAAGAAAGATTAGTAAGCGTAGAATTAAAAAAGTACTAAAAAAAAAGCTATATTTATATAATGGTAGTTTTCAGCAGGACACGGTAGAAAAACAATTGGGCAGATTTACATACAAAATGCATTTGACTTTTATTTTAAATTAAGGCAAATTTGAGCTAAATTTATATAATATTATTAGATTATATGAGGCTTGTCCTAAAAAGGTATGTGGCTTAGCACGGAGGGCATGTTGCAAAACATATAGTCACAATTAGAGTTGAGCGCGGTTCGTGGTTCGTGGTTCTCCAGTTCTAGGCTCGAGTGATTTGGGGGCATGTTCTAGATCGAACTAGAACTCGAGCTTTTTGCAAAAGCTCGATAGTTCTAGAAACGTTCGAGAACGGTTCTAGCAGCAAAAAACCAGCTAAATCCTAGCTTGGTTTCTGCTGTAATAGTGTAAGTCACTCTGTGAATCACACTATTATGACATTTCAGTGTATAGTGTGCGTGAACAGCGCCTTCAGATCACTGCTGTTTCTATAATGGCGATCGCCATTTTTTTTTTTTTTTTCTTGTCTTCCTTCCCTAAGCGCGTGCGTCTTGTGGGGCGGGCCAGCATGTCAGCCAATCCCAGACACACACGCAGCTAAGTGGACTTTGAGCCAGAGAAGCAACGGCATGTGTGATAGGATGTCCATGTCACATGTCCCTGCATTATAAAACCGGACATTTTCTTCCAGGACGCCATTATCTGCCTTCTGCGTCTTTGGTGTCAGACATCACTGTCGCAGCTCCGTCCTCCTGAGTCCTATCGCCGATACAGCTGTATGCGCTGCATACACAGCGTTAGACAGTTTAGGGAGAGCACTTTATAGCAGTCCTTTTAAGGGCTCAAACCGGCAGGGTCAGAGAGCCATAGGTGACAGGTCCTGAAAACAGCGCCAGCGTCTGTGTAGCCAAGGTCAGGGATTTCCTCCCTGCATTTCACCATTAGGAGGGAATAGAAAGGCAGCACCACAATCCTGCCACTGTACCCTCTTGTCCTCTGCACACTCCAACTCATTATAACTAAGCCATTATACTAGCAAACACTCAGTGTACCTAGTGGCATCCTATACGTGGCTATTGGACTTTGCTATAGTCCCACTAGTGCAAAGACATTTGCAGAGCACGTCTGCCTGCATTGCACACTCCAACTTTTTTAAACTAAGCCATTATACTAGCAAACACTCAGTGTACCTAGTGGCATCCTAAACGTGGCTATTGGACTTTGCTATAGTCCCACTAGTGCAAAGACATTTGCAGAGCACGTCTGCCTGCATTGCAGACTCCAACTCTTTTTAACTAAGCCATTATACTAGCAAACAGTCAGTGTACCTAGTGGCATCCTAAACGTGGCTATTGGACTTTGCTATAGTCCCACTAGTGCAAAGACATTTGCAGAGCACGTCTGCCTGCATTGCACACTCAAACGTTTTTAAACTAAGCCATTATACTAGCAAACACTCAGTGTACCTAGTGGCATCCTAAACGTGGCTATTGGACTTTGCTATAGTCCCACTAGTGCAAAGACATTTGCATAGCACGTCTGCCTGCATTGCACACTCCAACTTTTTTAAACTAAGCCATTTTACTAGCAAACACTCTGTGTACCTAGTGGCATCCTAAACGTGGCTATTGGACTTTTGTCTATTCACAATATTGTAAACATATTTGCAGCACGTCTGCCTGCATTGCACACTCAAACTTTTTTAAATTCAGCCATTATACTAGCAAACACTCAGTGTACCTACTGGCATCCTAAACGTGGCTATTGTACTTTTGTCTATTCACACTATTGGAACGATATTTGCAGCACGTCTGCCTGCATTGCACACTCAAACTTTTTTAAATTCAGCCATTATACTAGCAAACACTCAGTGTACCTAGTGGCATCCTAAACGTGGCTATTGTACTTTTGTCTATTCACACTATTGGAACGATATTTGCAGCACGTCTGCCTGCATTGCACACTCAAACTTTTTTAAATTCAGCCATTATACTAGCAAACACTCAGAGTACCTACTGGCATCCTAAACGTGGCTATTGTACTTTTGTCTATTCACACTATTGGAACGATATTTGCAGCACGTCTGCCTGCATTGCACACTCAAACTTTTTTAAACTCAGCCATTATACTAGCAAACACTCAGTGTACCTAGTGGCATCCTAAACGTGGCTATTGTACTTTTGTCTATTCACACTATTGGAACGTTATTTGCAGCACGTCTGCCTGCATTGCACACTCAAACTTTTTTAAATTCAGCCATTATACTAGCAAACACTCAGAGTACCTACTGGCATCCTAAACGTGGCTATTGTACTTTTGTCTATTCACACTATTGGAACGATATTTGCAGCACGTCTGCCTGCATTGCACACTCAAACTTTTTTAAACTCAGCCATTATACTAGCAAACACTCAGTGTACCTAGTGGCATCCTAAACGTGGCTATTGTACTTTTGTCTATTCACACTATTGGAACGATATTTGCAGCACGTCTGCCTGCATTGCACACTCAAACTTTTTTAAATTCAGCCATTATACTAGCAAACACTCAGTGTACCTAGTGGCATCCTAAACGTGGCTATTGGACTTTTGTCTATTCACACTATTGGAACGATATTTGCAGCACGTCTGCCTGCATTGCACACTCAAACTTTTTTAAACTCAGCCATTATACTAGCAAACACTCAGTGTACCTAGTGGCATCCTAAACGTGGCTATTGTACTTTTGTCTATTCACACTATTGGAACGATATTTGCAGCACGTCTGCCTGCATTGCACACTCAAACTTTTTTAAATTCAGCCATTATACTAGCAAACACTCAGTGTACCTACTGGCATCCTAAACGTGGCTATTGTACTTTTGTCTATTCACACTATTGGAACGATATTTGCAGCACGTCTGCCTGCATTGCACACTCAAACTTTTTTAAATTCAGCCATTATACTAGCAAACACTCAGTGTACCTAGTGGCATCCTAAACGTGGCTATTGGACTTTTGTCTATTCACACTACTGCAAATCTATGTGCAGCACCTCTGCATGACAACCTCCTGCTCTGTTTTTAATAAGCTATAATGATAGCACAAAATACTGCCATTTAGTGGCATCATAGAACTGGCTGTTGTATTCCATTAGTGCCCCACTGGTGACAAGCTTTTTTTGGAACCTCTACATCACACCCTCATGCACATTTTGCTACGCTAATGTTATAGCAAACTCATGGAATTCATTGCTGCATTTCATAATTCGGAGGGATAGAAAGTCAGGCTTCCTTTAGCTTTTCCTTCTGTTCATAGACAGCATCTCCAAGAGCAATTTCCCCTCCACGTCTAAGTGTGGAGAGGCAGCTAGTGCGCATGCGTGTGCCGATGTACCCCAGCTGCAGCATAATTACAGTGTTTCGCGTAGTGAGTATGCTCAGCCTGACTGTGTTATTCCTGACGCTAAGTCTTCTTTTCGGGATACAGCGCATGCTCCCACACTAAGTGTGAAAAGGCTCTTTGCACAGGTGCTTGCATTCCGTGCCGGGTCTAAGTCCTGTTTTGTGCCTAGACACCATGCTAAAGCTGATAGTCTTTTTTCAGAGACTGTATTTCATGCTACTGAGCATGCTCAGGCACTTCCTGCATCAGAGACTAGGTCCGGTAATGAACTCTTTGGCCCTGGCCCTGATGTGGGGGTCCCATATAGACCACAGGGCATCAGGTGTCCTCCCAAATGGCTTGCAGAGGCCCACACCTATGACTTGTCACCGCATTATTGATGGTCAGACGATGACTGGTGAGGTGTTTGGGTCATGGCAGCCATGAGGTCATCATTGAAGTTGCGTTTCCAAATAGGACGCTAGTTATGCCCCTCATGACGTGTCACTCTACTTTTGTCTCCAGGAGGTGCATTGTGGTTCACCCTGGTTTGGGGCGGACCCAGGTTATAAAAGGGGCTGGAGCCAACAAGGAGGTGCGCAGTCTTCTATTATGCTCCGAAAGAGCACACCTCCATGTGTTGAACCCATTGCGGCTTTAGGCCAGAGGTAGGCAGGGATAGGGTGGTGGATGCAGGCCACCACCACAGTTGGTAACGCAGAACGGTTAAGACCAGCTCCTGTCCTACCAGTCCTGCTTGTGCAGCCCAGTGGCATTAACAGGCCTGCTGCTGCTGATGCGCCTGCTGTCCACAGGTGTGGCCCCTACGCACACGGTCAGCGTACTCAATGGCCCCTGTGTTGTTAACAGGGAGTTCCTGGGCTGGGTGGGCATGTGGACCCTGTGACGCTAACAGGGCTCACAGTCTCCAGATCCGAATGGCGTCTAACTCGGTTCAGGCTACTATTAGTTTCATAGCCACACAGCTCTGTATCCTCCACCAAACCTTCCAGTTGCCAACCTCTCCTTTTCCAACTGGGAGCACGGTGGACACTGACTGCTGATGGGGATATATACCTTTCTCTTTCTTTTCTTATTAATTTTCGTTATATAGCGGTCACAGATTATATACCACTTTATCCAAATCTGCCAGTCCCACTGTAACAGATGGTGTTTCTTCAGCAAATGTTACAGTTGCTTAACCACCAAATCCACGGACCAAAACTTTTTTCCCCTTTCCAACACACCTGTTCCCCTTTCCAACAGCATCTGTCCTTTTTAAACTCATTTTGGGATATCACCAAAAGTGCAACTGTGCAGGGACACCGTACTCAACGCCATCTCAGCACAGCAGCCATCCCTCGGTCCCTCCGATGTGGACAAGTAAAAGACCATTTCCTCCTATCCATGACAAAGCGTTGAGATTCACTCTGTGCAGCACTGGTGTTTAGTGGAAAAGTAGATCTAAGATTGCGTACCACATTCTGCAGATACTCCTGTATACGTGCGTCCATTTCTATGGCAGGAATTAGTTCGCCAAATTTTGTCTTGTACCGGGGATCTAACAGTGTGGCAACCCAGTATTCAGGATTACTTCAAATTCATACAATCCGAGGGTCATGTAGGTAGTGCAGCAAGAAGGCGCTCATGTGTCTTGTGCATCCAGGAGGACCAAGTCCTTGGTGTGTTGGTGGCAGAGAGGTGAGAATCGTGCATCCTTCCTCTGCCCTCTCCCCACAACCTCGCACAACCGAAATGTGAGCAAGCTCTCACTCATCTGCTGAGTCTTCCATGCCCATCGCCAGTTCGTCCTCCATTTCTTCATGGGCTCCTGCACTTTCATCAACACTTTTTGCTGATACTATGCGCCCTTGTTAATCCCTCTCCCTCACCATGACTGCCGCATAGGTGCCGCTGACCATCTGGACCTCGTAGATCTTGTTATCCCTTCCGCATATGACTCCTCCTGTACTTCCTCCCCTTCCTCTTGTCCCAACACCTGACTCCGAATAATAATTACAGTGTGCTCCATCATGTAGATGACCAGAATTGTCACGCTGAGAATGACATTGCCAGTGCAAAACATCTTCGTCGACATTTGTGAACTGTGTAGCAGGGTGCATAGGTCCTTGATCTGACACCACTCCAGCAGCGTGATCTGCACCACCTCTTGATCAAGTTATCCCAGGATATATGTCATACCGTATTTCAGCAGGGCTCTGCGGTGCTGCCACACACGCTGCAACATGTGCAGATTCCAATTCCTGCGTGTCGGAACATCGCATTTCCGGCGTTTAACTGCCAGACCCTAAGACTTCCGGAGTGATGAAAGTTGTTGAGCTGCTGTGTGCGCACGATCGAAGTGAGCACATAGCGAGCGTGCCCGCTGCACAAGGCCATGTAGGCCGTGATGGTGTTTTAAAAATTGCTGGAGAATTCGGTTCAACACGTGAGCCATACAAAGCACGTGTGTCACATTGCCCTGAGGATGGCCCGCAGCCAGGTTTGCATCATTGCCGCACACGGCTGTTAAGTCACCAACGGAGTCCGCTCCGTCAATTTGTACTCCGGTCGCCAGGTGACAACGTGTTCCTTTCATGAATAGTGCTGATGATGGGAGAGTAGTCGATGCCAGCGGCGCAGGTGGACGCAGGTTATGCTCACCCACTGGGCTGCATTACCTTGACAGATGCAGAATCTCTGGCTGAATGTAGCTGGTGGGTATCTCACAGATGAAATACCATCATTCAGCTACAACCAATGGGAAGACACCACACCCTTTTTTATGCCCATCCTGTCTGCAGACCACTGCCAGACATAGCTATGAACCTCTGGTTAATTTTACCCCCAGTTCAGTTTTAGGATTTTGTGTGCTTGTTACCTGCCTACTTTTCCTGCTTGCTGTTTATGTACCTTGTTGGCCGATCCGCATTTCACCTCTGCTTGTTTTCTGATTAAGTCCTGGCCGTCCCATTGTGTTCCTGTTCCTCAATTAATGTTTTGACCCTGCCTGACTACTATTCTCTGGAATAGCGGTGTGACTCACATTTCCCATACATTTCAAAGTAAAACTTTGACCGCCTGATGGCATTGAGCTCTGCTGCCAGCATAGTAAGGAGGTGTGTGGTAGTCCTTGTGCGCAGTTGCAAGGAAGGGTGGCCTGACCACACAGGGTTTGCGCCAAGGTGGAGGACCCACACGAGGTTGAAGAGGCAGAAGCAGTGTATTAACTTCTACATACAGAAGAAGGATTGAAACAACTCGTGGGGACGGCAAGATTTGTACAGCAGACCCTTCTCCATCTCTCACCATAGTTTGCCAGTGCCCAGTCAGTGACATGTAATGACCCTGTCTATGCTTACTGGTCCAAGTATCTGTGTTGAAATGCACCCTGTCGCACACAGATTTTCTCAAGGAAGTGGTGATGTTGTGTGCGACATGCTGGTGTAGCGCGGGCATGCTTTTCTTGGAGAAGCAGTGGTGATTGGGCATCTGGTACTGGGGCACAGCGACAGACATAAGGTCTGTAAAATCCTGTGTGTCCACTAGGCGTAAAGGCAGCATTTCGGTAGCCAACAGCTTACAGAGGGATAGAGTCAACCACTTAGCTTTGTCATGGGTCGCAGTAAGTGGCCTTTTATTTGACCACATCTGAGGGACAGAGATCTGGCTGCTGTCTGTAGACGTTGTTGAGTAGGGTGTCCCTGGAAAAATGCAGGTTTGTGAGGAAAGTGCAGGCGGAGACATGATGTTGCCTTCATCTTGCCTTCAGATCTGTTCATCTTGTATCATTTTTAAAAAACACAGCAAGCAAGGGTTACTCCAAGCGGAGTCTACCTTTTTTCCAAAAATTGGGCACACAGACACCCCATCAGTGGCAGCACGTGTGCCCTAGTTGCAAACAGGATGTTTTGATTTGCATCAAGCACATTCAAAAATACGCCATAATTAACCGTCCCCAGCATGACACCGGGGTAGGTAGATAAAGTCTTTGCTGAACCATGACTTGGTCATCTTGGCTCCTTTTAAAAACAATGTAAGCAAGGGTTACTCAAAGCGGAGCCTCCCTTTTTTCCAAAAATTGGGCCCCACACACACCCACCCATTCAGTGGCAGCAGTTGTGACATAGTTGTACACTTCACAGCTAGATTTGCATCAAGCACATTCCAAATCCACAAGCATTTACTCTCCCCAGGATGACACAGGGGTTGTAAATTCCTTCTGGATCCATGACTTGTTAATTTGGATGAACGTCAGTCTGTCCACATTGTCACTGGACAGACGCGTGCGCTTATCTGTCAGCACACACCCAGCAGCACTGAAGACACGTTCAGAGACAACGCTGGCAGCTGTACACGACAAAATCTCCAAGGCGTAACTGGATAGCTCTGGCCATTTTTCTAGATTTGAAGCCCAAAATGAGCAAGGCTCTATTTGCAAAGTCATGGCATCGATGTTCATTTGTAGATACTCCTGTATCATCCTCTCCAGCCGTTGACTATGTGTCAGACTTGTTGTCTCTGGTGGCCTTGCAAAGGAGGGTCTAAAAAAATTATGAAAAGATTCCATTAAATTGCTGTTACCAGCACCAGATACGGTCCTACTGGTACGTGTAGACTGTTGAAGATGACGAGACCGTCCCATGTTTGTCAAGTTACAACTGGGAGATTCCCTCCCTGCACCTGCACGGTTGTTTGGTGGAAAAGCCGATCTAAGATCGAGTAACAGCTTCTGCTGATACTCCTGCATAAGTGCGTACCTTTCTATGGCTGGAATTATGTCACAAAATTTGGACTTGTACCGGGGATCTAATAGTGTGGCAAGCCAGTAGTCATCATCACTTCTAATTTTGACAATACGAGGGTCATGTTGGAGGTAGTGCAACAAGAAGGCACTCATGTGTCTTGCGCAGCCATGCGGACCAAGTCCACGCTGTGTTTGTGGCATAGAGGTGCTAACCATTCTTTCTTCCTCTGACATCTCCCCCCAACCTCTTTCAACTGAAATTTGACCAAGGTCCCCCTCATCTGCTGAGTCTTCCATGTCCATGGACAGTTCGTCCTCCATATCTTCATGTCCTCCTGCACCTTCCTCAACATCTCGCCTGCTACCATGCGCCCTTGTTGATCCCTGTCCCCCATGGTCCCATGCCTGCCGCGTTGGTGATGATGAACGTCTGGACTTTGGTGATGTTGTTGTGTCTTGCGCATATGAATCCTCCTGTAGTTCCTCCCCTTCCTGTTGTCCCACCCCCTGACTCCGAATAGTGTTTAGCGTGTGCTCCAGCATGTAAATGACTGGAATCGTCATGCTGATAATGGCATTGTCAGCGCTAAACATATTCGTCGCCATGTCGAAACTGTGCAGAAGGGTGCATAGGTCCTTGATCTGAGACCACTCCATCAGGGTGATCTGCCCCACCTCTGCATCTCGTTGGCCCAGGCTATACGTCATGACGTATTGCACCAGGGCTCTGCGGTGCTGCCACAGTCGCTGTAACATGTGGAGAGTTGAATTCCAGCGTGTCGCCACATCGCATTTCAGGCGATGAACCGGCAGGCCGAAAGACTTCTGGAGCGATGCAAGTCGCTCAGCTGCGGCGCTTGAACGGCGGAAGTGAGCAGACAGTTTTCGTGCCCTGTTCAGAAGGCCATCTAGGCCGGGATAGTGTGTTAAAAATTGCTGGACGACAAGGTTCAACACGTGAGCCATACAAGGTACGTGTGTCACCTTGCCCAGGCGAAGGGCCGCACCCAGGTTTGCAGCATTGTCGCACACGGCCTTACCAGGCTGCAGGTTGAGTGGAGACAACCATTTATTAAACTCGGACCGCAGAGCTGACCAAAACTCCTCAGCTGTGTGACTCTTATTCCCAAGACATGTCAAGCTAAAGACCGCCTGATGCCGTTGCGCTCTGCTGCCAGCATAGTAATGAGGGGTGCGTGATTCCTTCTGCGCAGTGAGAACGCTGGTGGCCTGACCAGGCAGGCTTGGGGCGGAGGTGGAGGACCCAGATGAGGTGGAGGATGCAGAAGCAGTGGCGGAACTTGGACAGACAGAGGATTGACACACAAGTCGTGGGGACGGCAAGACTTGTGCAGCAGACCCTTCACCATCAATCACCATAGTTACCCAGTGGCCAGTCAGCGACATGTAACGTCCCTGTCCATGCTTACTGGTCCAAGTATCGGTGGTGAAATGCACCCGTTCACACACAGAGTTTCTCAAGGAAGCGGTGATGTTGTGTGTGACATGCTGGTGTAGCGCGGGCACACCTTTCTTAGAGAAGTAGTGGCGACTAGGCATCTGGTACTGGGGCACAGCGACAGACATAAGGTCTCTAAAATCCTGTGTGTCCACTAGGCGGAAAGGCAGCATTTCGGTAGCCAACAGCTTACAGAGGGATAGAGTCAACCTCTTAGCTTTGTCATGGGTCGCAGTAAGTGGCCTTTTATTTGACCACATCTGAGGGACAGAGATCTGGCTGCTGTGTGTAGACGGTGTTGAGTAGGGTGTCCCTTGAAAAATGCAGGTTTGTGAGGAAAGTGCAGGCGGAGACTTGATGTTGCCTTCATCCAACGTTGGTGCTATCGATGTTTGAGAGAGCTGTACACAATCACTTGTTTCCCCTTCCAAACCAACTGACGACCTACCAAGCAAACTGACTGTTGCGGTTACAGTGGTGGAAGTTGTGGGTGGAAAAACAGGTGTGACAGCTGTCCCCACAGTCCTAGAAGATGACGAGCGCGCGGATGCACTGGAAGGGGCAGGCGGTGGATGGTTGGCTCCACTAGGCCGCATTGCAGCACGGTGAGCTTCCCACCAGGCCATATGATATTTATTCATGTGACGATTCATGGAAGAAGTTGTCAAACTGCTGAGGTTTTGACCTCTAGTAAGATAACCATGCCAAATGTTACAGATCACATAATTTGGGCGATCTTTTTTTATGTCAAAAAAGGACCAGGCTAGGCAAGGCTTAGAGGCCATGCGACCTGTTGATCCACCCCGAATAATGCTCAGAGGCAGAGTGGTGGCTGAGGATGCAGTTGTAGACGTGCTACCAGTGCTCCGACTGTGTCCAGGAAGGCGCAAGGTTACTTCGACGTCGGTTGCATCCTCCTCCACCGCCTCTGTTGACCTCCTCGAGTGTCTGACTGTGGGTTGACAGTAGGTGGGATCTAGAACTTCATCATCAATTGTTGTGTTTGCACTCCCCTCCCCCTCAGACCGAGCCTCTTCTTGCCCTGACCGAATATTTAAGTTGTCATCCCAATCGGGTATCTGCGTCTCATCTTCATCAGTATGTTCCTCATTGTCTATAACCACAGTTGTTGGAAAGGCAGCATTTTGGTAGCCAACAGTTTGCAGATGATGAAAGTTAACCTCCAAGCCATGTCATGACCTTCTAAAAGCATGTAAAACACAGCGAGGGGACTCCAACCACAGTCTCCCTCGTTTCCACTAACTGGGCCACACACACCCCACTTGACTGGCATCGGTTGAGCCCCCTTTTGAAAAAGAAAAAGATGCTTGGCATGAAGCACTCTCAAAAATACGCGTGCCTTTCCCGTCCCCTGGCTGAACCAGGGGAAGAAAAGTCCTCTGAGAGCCATGACTTGTTCATCTTGGTTCTTTTAGAGACACAGCGAGGGGACTCCAACCACAGTCTCCCTCGTTTCCACTAACTGGGCCACACACACCCCACTTGACTGGCATCGGTTGAGCCCCCTTTTGAAAAAGAAAAAGATGCTTGGCATGAAGCACTCTCAAAAATACGCGTGCCTTTCCCGTCCCCTGGCTGACCCAGGGGAAGAAAAGTCCTCTGAGAGCCATGACTTGTTCATCTTGGTTCTTTTAGAGACACAGCGAGGGGACTCCAACCACAGTCTCCCTCGTTTCCACTAACTGGGCCACACACACCCCACTTGACTGGCATCGGTTGAGCCCCCTTTTGAAAAAGAAAAAGATGCTTGGCATGAAGCACTCTCAAAAATATGCGTGCCTTTCCCGTCCCCTGGCTGACCCAGGGGAAGAAAAGTCCTCTGAGAGCCATGACTTGTTCATCTTGGTTCTTTTAGAGACACAGCGAGGGGACTCCAACCACAGTCTCCCTCGTTTCCACTAACTGGGCCACACACACCCCACTTGACTGGCATCGGTTGAGCCCCCTTTTGAAAAAGAAAAAGATGCTTGGCATGAAGCACTCTCAAAAATACGTGTGCCTTTCCCGTCCCCTGGCTGACCCAGGGGAAGAAAAGTCCTCTGAGAGCCATGTCCACATTGTCAGTGGACAGACATGTGTGCTTATCTGCCAGCAGACCCCCAGCAGCACTGAAGACAGGTTCCGAGAGAACGCTGGCTGCAGGACACGACAAGATCCCCAAGGCGTACGTGGCGAGCTCAGGCAATTTATCAAGATTGGAAGCCTAAAATGAGCAGGGCTCAAGTTGCACAATAATGGAATCGATGTTTCCTTGCATATACTCATATATCTGTGTGTCCTCCTCTTTTTCCTTGTCCAGCTCTTTTGTTTTCACATGAGTATATGTCCTTGTCACTTTCCCATGTGTTGTGAGTTGTTTGTCACCTTTTGGACACCTTTGAGGGTGTTTTCTAGGTGTTTTTCTGTGTTTGTGATTGCCTGCCATTGTTTCCTATGCAGTTCGAGTTCGGTTCGTCGAACGTTCGACGAGCCGAACTCGAACGGGACCTCCGTTCGGCGAACCGACCTCGAGCCGAACCGGGACCGGTTCGCTCATCTCTAGTCACAATGCGCCAAAATCATTCTGCAAAATGAGTGGTGTAAAGAAGCATAAATGTTAGTCTAAAGATATGCTAAATTTATCATCAAGAATTAACTACTGAGATAAGGTAGGTTCATTTAGTCTAATTCTATGTCTAAATGTAAGACAAAATAATGAATCTGTCCAATGTTTTGAATCAACAACAAACAGTACTTTCAGAAATAATTGCCTTTCATAAATATCTGAATATTAATTTCTCTGCTAAACTCTGGAAAGTTTCATACCGGAGCTTACACAGTAAATGAAGTTATTCTTTCTGAGTTTGTTAGTTGTAGATAGAAAATAAAGCAAACACAAGCTTGTTTTTGCATTCCACTAGAATGTGCTTGAATTTTATATATATTTCGGCATTTCTACAGGGAGATTGTGATTACTCCATCATTGGAGCCTTCAGTGTAAATGAAAGCGGGATTGATTCTAATTTAGAATTGGCAAGCTAACATTTCTTTAATTACAAATTGAATGTACTGTATAGGGTTATAACTACTGGATTATCAGCAGGGACAATTACAGGTTCAGTAAGTAGTTGTTGACAATATAAAAAGCTAAAGTAACAACATTGTTATGTGTTTGCAATTATTAAGGTTCACTCTATTTACTGCGGCATTATAAAGGAAATAAATACTCATTCCGTATCCATCCCCACTGCTGTTCACATTCACAATCTACCTTATCTATCTTTTGGATATATGCAAAAGTTTATATTTTTTTTTTTATAAAAAGCCATGCAACATACTACAATACTTTAGTGTCGTAAAAAAAATTTATTACAAATTTAACAAACTTGTTAATCCATGCCCTGGTTACCAATGTCAGAAATCATAGTACCATTCCTGGCAAAAACGCTGACAGCAATGGAGAAGATACATCTGCAGAAGGGATGAGCGGACATGTGGAAGTTCGGGTTTGCCCGGTTAGGCCAAATGTTAGTTAAAAGTTTGGTTCGGCAGCGAACTTGACCTGAACTTGTCCCCAGACCCCAAATCCTTAATAAGTTAATGATGATCCAAATTTTGGTGCTGTAAGATAGCTGTAAAATGATTGTAGTAAAGGCTAGTGGGCTGCAAAAGAAAGCAAAATGTGGGTAAGAGCAGGACATTTACCCTGCAAAAAAATGTGGATAGGGAATAAATTAAAAAAATTATGTGGGGTTTCCCCTATTTTTGATAACCAGTGCAGCTAAAGCAGACAGATGCAGGCTGTAGCCTTTAGCTGTCTGCTTTACCTTGGCTGATTTTTAAAAATAAAGGGGATCCCATATGTTTTTTTAAATTATTTATTTTATGAGTGGTTGTTACAGACTACTGATGTTGATGAAATGAGATGGACAGAAGCATAAGTAAAGCTGTAATAACTAGACTGAAGAAATAGAGTAGTAGACCAGAAGAAGCTACAGTTGAATCGATCAAGAGTCTCACTGAACTGATGTAGCTGACCTCTGCAATGTAGCAGAATAAAGTTAGGTGACTCAAACAACTATATAGCACAGCTCAGCAATGTAAAAGAGTTGACTGTCTTAGCAGAGCTTCGCTGTAGAGCTGGAAATTTAATATAACTCACTGTAGTTAAGTAGATGATCACAGTAATTTGCAGAGATGATTGATGTAGCAAAGTTTAGCAGCATAGCAAAGCTGGGTAGATCAGGTGACTACATGTAGTAAAGTAGCAAAGCCCAGCAGTGTAGCAAATACTGAGTGATATGGTAGAGGCCAACAGCATAGCAGAGCTGTGGATCTCAGGTGACTCACTTTAGTGAAGTAGAAAATCACAATAATATAGCAGAGTTGATTGTTGTAGCAAATCATAGTGGCATAGAAAAATTGAGTAGGTCAGGTTACTCACTCTAGTAAAGTAGCAATGTCTACCAGCAAAAGTAATAGACACAGTAATGATTAATATGGCAACTACCTCATGACTCAAACAATATGATGTCACCTGAGCTTAGGTGAACTCAGCACCGCACTGCCTGCCTGTGTCACGGCAGCAGCAGTTCATCTGAGGTCAATTTTGGTAGTTCTTGGTAGCCTCTGTGTGAGCTGGCAACTGTGACCTCAGGTGAACTGCTGGACTGTCTGACTGCATAACGTGGTGGCAATGCTGTAGGACAGTCTGATATCTTTAGAGGCCTGGAAACCTTAAAGGAGCCTTTAAAGTTTCTGATCCTCACAGCTGTTGGGACACCTCGTGTCTGTCAACTCTGGTAATTGTTAGGTTACCAGAATTCATAGCCACCAGGTCTCGTGGCAGCTTTCAACCTGTTAACTTTAAGGGAGCCTTTAAGAGAATCTTTAGGGTTCCTGGATTTCCCATATGTTGTGACATCTGAAGGTTGTGAACTGCCTCCAGGTCTTCCCAGAGTTTGCAGCCTCCAGGTGTCCCAACAGCTGGGAACTGCAGTAACCTTAAAGGTTCTCTTAAAGGCTCATTTAAGGTTTATGGGCCTCACAGCTGCCAAGAGATCCAATGGCTGTGAACTGTTCAACTGAACTGTTTTAAGGTTCAATGAGTTTCTAGATTTTGGGACAATGGAGGCTGTGAAATATGGTAAGACTTGGAGACTGTGAACTCTGGTATTAGCAGATAATAAAGAGAATGGCTGCATACATGAGTCTTTTGTGCCATATGCCACAGAGTAGGTTACAGTAAAAAAATACAGATTATACCTCAAAAAGAAAAATAACTGAATACAGAAATACAACACAAATGTATAACCACAGAACTGTGGCCCCTAGCTGTGGGTAAATGAAGGGAAGGGGAAAAAAGAAGATGCCTAATATTTCATGCTATGTGCTATGGCTTCATCAGGGGATATGTGAGAGGATAGGGCAAACAAAACAAGGAAATTAACACACCTGAGTGAAAATAAAACAGAGAGAGAAGGCAAAGGAAAGACAAGACAACTAACAGCAGTTGTACCTCTATAAAATATGTTGTGGTTCAACAGAGAGGAAAAACAACCATAAAGCCAGAGGTCACCGGATTGAACACTGAAGTTGAGTCAGGACAGTACCCCCTATTCTATGAGGGGCGACTGGACTCTCCGATACCACTATCCTATGACAAAACTGATGAAACTTTCTTATCAGATGATATGGTAGAAGATCCTCTGCATTGACCCAGGAGTTATCCTCAGTACTGTAACTCTTCAAGTTGACCAGATACTGCAGACTGCACCTGACTCACCTGGATCCCAGGGCTCATTCCACTTCATACTCCAGATCCACCTCTATAATGTGTCGAGGACCAAGCCCCACTTCAAATCTCTTTAAAAGAAAGATGGAACCAGGTATTGATATTCCAAGTTACAGGGAGCTGAAACTTAACCATTACAGTATTCTGATTTTAGTAATCCTGTGAGAACCCGGAAATTTGGAATCAAATTACCTAGCAGCAACTTTAAGCCATACATTTTTCACGGACAACCACACAAACTCCCCCACACTAAAGACAGAGATAAGAGAAAAAAAGGCATGATTAATGGTGCACAACCAATCTAATTCCGACACAGGGATGAAAAGGGGTGAAGTAAAAATAGTGGTTTTAATAGTGATTGAACAAAAAAAATAATGACATGAGGCTATACAGACACTGCGCATTTCTGGGACGGTCTGTCCCCTTCCTCAGGTGTCTTCAGACTAGACAATCTATGTGCGTAGTGTCTGTATAGTAGCACTCTTGTAAAGTAAGATGCACCACCTGTCTCCAGTTGCCAATTTTTAACTGCAGCTAGCCCAGGCAATCCCTTGGGCATAGTAGCAGTGTCTGGAAGTCAGTGTTGTAGCCCAGCTTTTTCAGTAAGCTACATCGCCTGTCTATCCAGTAGCCAATTTTTTACTGCAGCTAGCCCAGGCAATCCCTTAGGCATAGTATCAGTGTCTGATAATAAGCGGTGTAGCACTCTTGTAAAGTAAGATACACCACCTGTCTATCCAGTTGCCAATTTTTAACTGCAGCTAGCCCAGGCAATCCCTTGGGCATAGTATCAGTGTCTGATAGTCAGCGGTGTAGCACTATTGTAAAGTAAGATACACCACCTGTCTCCAGTTGCCAATTTTTTTACTGCAGCTAGCCCAGGCAATCCCTTGGGCATAGTATCAGTGTCTAATAGTCAGCGGTGTAGCACTCTTGTAAGGTAAGATACACCACCTGTCTCCAGTTGCCAATTTTTTACTGCAGCTACCCCAGGCAATCCCTTGAGCATAGTAGCAGTGTCTGGTAGTAGTGCTGGTAATGGGAGAGGAGTCGATGCCAGCGGCGCCGGAGTGCACAGGCTTCACTCATCCACTGGACTGTGTTTCTTTGGGATCTGCAGTACCACTGGCTAACTGTAGATGGCAGGTGTCCCCCAGCTAAAGTACCATAATCCAGCTACAACCTATGGGAAGACACCACACCCTTTTTAATACCTCTCCTGTCTGCTGACCACTGCCAGAGATAGTTCTGAACTTCTGGTTCCTGTTCCGTTCTGTTTTGTTATTTTGTGTGCTGACTACTGCTTGTTTCCTGACTACGTCTCCTGCCTGCTGTTTATGTACCTCGTTGCCCGATCCGGATTTGCCCTCTGCTTGTTTTCTGATTACGTCCTTGCCTGCTGATTCTGTCCCTGTTCCACAATTCCTGGTTTGACCCTGCCTGACTACTACTCTCTCGGACTGCAGCCTTCCACAGGTAGTGATCACCTTGGTCCCTGTGTAATTCCAATCCATGTATAGGGGTTAAAGGGTTTCAGGGTTCTAGGGGTCCTGCTTGGTGAGTGGCTTCTCTCTAGCCTATCCTTTACAGCCCGTCTGAGTCTGTGGATCCAGGCAGGTGTTACACCATGCCCTCTGCAGAAGCCAATCTAGGCCGGGATAGTGGGTTAAAAATTGCTGGACAACCAGGTTCAACACGTGAGCCATACAAGGCACGTGTGTCACATCGCACCCAGGTTTGCAGCATTGTCACACACGGCCTTCCCTGGCTGCACGTTGAGTGGAGACAACCATTGATGAAACTCGGTCTCCAGAGCTGACCACAACGCCTCAGCGGTGTGACTCACATTTCCCATACATTTCAAAGTAAAGACCACCTGATGCCATTGAGCTCTGCTGCCAGCATAGTAAGGAGGGGTGTGCGGGATTCCTTGTGCAGAGGTTACAATGCGGGTGGCCTTACCAGACAGGCTTTGGGTGGAAGTGGTGGACCGAGATGAGGTTGAGGAGGCAGAAGCAGTGGAGTAACTTCTACATACAGAGGATTGATGCACAACTCGTGAAGACGGCAAGACTTGTACAGAAGACCCTTCTCCATCTCTCACTATAGTTACCCAGTGCCCAGTCAGCAACATGTAACGCCCCTGTCCATGATTACTGGTCCAAGTATCTGTGGTGAAATGCACCCTGTCACACACAGAGTTTCTCAAGGAAGTGGTGGTGTTGTGTGTGACATGCTGGTGTAACGCAGGCACACTTTTCTTGGAGAAGTAGTGGCGACTGGACATCTGGTACTGGGACACTGCGATGGACAAAAGGTCTCGAAAATCCTCTGTGTCCACCAGGCGGAAAGGCAGCAATTCTGTAGCCAACAGCTTGCAGATGCTGAAAGTCAACCTCTTAGGCATGTAATGCCTTCTAAAATCATGTAAGACGCAGCAAGGGGACTCCAACAAGAGTCTCCATTTTTTCCAAAAATTTGGGCACAGACACTACTTAAGTGGCATCAATTGTCCCACAGTTGCAAACTTAAAATGGCTCTTTTCATGAAGCACATTCAAAAATCCACAAGCCCTTAGTCTCCCCTGGATGACACAGGGGTAGAAAAGTCCTTGCGGATCCATGACTTGTTCATCTTGATGAACGTTAGTCTGTCCACATTGTCACTGGACAGACGCGTGCGCTTATCTGTCAGCACACCACCAGCAGCACTGAAAGGCCGCTTTACACGCTGCGACATCGCTCAAGTGATCTCGTGGGGGGTCACGGAATTTGTGACACACATCCGGTCGCTTTAGCGATGCTGTTGCGTGTGACACCTATGAGCGATTTTGCATCGTTGCAAAAACGTGCAAAATTGCTCATCGGTGACATGGGGGTCCATTCTCTAATATTGTTGCTGCAGCAGTAACGAAGTTGTTCCTCGTTCCTGCAGCAGCACACATCGGTACGTGTGACACCGCAGGAACGAGGAACTTCTCCTTACCTGCATCCTGCCCGCAATGTGGAAGGAAGGAGGTGGGCGGGATGTTCATCCCGCTTATCTCTGCCACTCCGTTTGTATTGGACGGTGGTTCAGTGACGCAGCTGTGACGTCGCTGTGACGCTGAATGAACTGCCCCCTTAGAAAGGAGGCGTTTTGCCGGTCACAGCGACGTCGCAGGGCAGGTAAGTAGTGTGACGGGTCTGGGCGATGTTGTGCGCCAGGGGCAGCGATTTGCCCATATCACACAACCGATGGGGGTGGGTACCCACGCTAGCGATATCGGTACCGATATCGCAGCGTGTAAAGTGGCCTGAAGACACGTTCCGAAAGAACGCTGGCTGCGGGACACAACAAGATCTCCAAGGCGTAAGTGGCGAGCTAAGGCCATTTTTCCAGATTGGAAGCCCAAAATGAGCAAGGCTCCGGTTGCACAGTCATGGCATCGATGTTCACTTGCAGATACTCCTATATCTGTGTCTCCTCCTCCTTTTACTCATCAAGCTCTTTTCTTTCAGCATGAGTATATGTACTTGTCACTTTTCCATGTGTTTGTGGTGTCTTCTGAGTTGTTTGTCACCTTTTGGACACCTTAGAAGGTGTTTTCTATGTTTAAATGTGTTTGTGTTTGCCTGCCATTGTTTTTAATGGTGTTCGATGGTGTTCAAAAATGTTCGACGAACGTTCATCGAACACACCCGCCGCTCAACGAACCAAACCAAACCCGAACACTAGGTAGTGGCTCATCACTAATTATCACAAGCCCAATCCATTTTTAAGTGCTGAAAAGCCATCATAAATGCACTAGATGCCCTATTTATACAATTACAGTCCTTTTCCATTGATGTGGCAGACATTAATCTGCAACAATCGCATGTGACACTGCTACATAGACTTTGCTTTACAAAAAACAGTCTTATAATAATAATAATATTTATTCACTTACATAGCGCTATTAATTCCACAGCGCTTTACATACATTGGCAACACTGTCCCCATTGGGGCTCACAATCTAAGTTCCCTATCTGTATGTTTTTGGGTGTGGGAGGCAACCGGAGAACCCGGAGGAAACCCATGCAAGAGAACATACAAACTCCTTGCAGATGTTGTCCTTAGTGGGACTAGAACCCAGGACCCCAGCACTGCAAGGCTGCAGTGCTAACCACTGAGCCACCATGCCGCCCTGGGCCTAAGGTAAATTTACCAGTGTTTTTACAGACCAAAGTAAGTTTTTAATCTTTCTTTTTCTGGCATCTATGAGATCTCTTTTTCCATATTTTATTCAGGATTTTGAGGATGGGTTTTTTGGACTCAATTTCTTCCCCCACATATATCCTATGATTGTGCTATTCAATTCATACCAGACACCAAAGTGCCTAAATCTCTTCTGTTTAACCTCTCTCTTAATGAAAGAGATGCCTTGAAGGAGTACATTCATAAGAGTCTTTCTAAGGCCTCTGACACACATCTGTGCCGCCGGTACGAGTTTGCCATTTTTTGCACGTATCGGCGGCACGGAGACACGTTCAGCAATGCTACCCTATTGTAGCAGGCATACACATGTAAAACCACACGGAACGTGTGTCCGTGTGCGTTTGTATGTGTGTGCGTTTTTCTACACACTGACATGTCTACGTTTTCTCCGGCAGCACGGGTGTCACATGGCCCGCACCCGTACCACACGGATGTAGTGTGGATGCGGTCCCGTGTAACACGTGCAGTAGAAAACACACATGTCAGTGAAAAGAAAACAAAACATTTACTCACCTTCTCCAGCCCTCCTGTCTCTGCCGCTGCTGCCACTTGCTGCCGACTGCCGCTCATTATGCTCATTTAATATTCACTTCACTGCGGCCATCAGCAGCAGCAGTGGGGAGACGGCAGGGCTGGAGACCGAAGATCAGCACCACGGACAGCAGCGCGGACCACGTGAGTATGCAAATTACCGGTTCTATGTATGCTATCGCGGATAGCACACGTAGAACACACGTGGACCGCACGTAGCGGAGACACGTACTTACCACATGCAACACGCAGGGAAAATACGTGTCTCGCGGCACATGCGTGTTTTTAACGGAAGTGTGTTTCAGGCCTAAGGGTTGCATAAGGCCTTTCACCTCACCAGTCGTAGTTGGATTTTTATTTAAGAAAAAAAAGATGGTGAGTTGCATCTTTGTTTGGATTTTAGAGAGATTATTAAGAATATTGTATGCAATCCATACCAAATACCTCTTATGTCTGATCTTTTTAATCAGCGAGTGGGTGCCAAGTAGTTTTCTAAACCGAATCTGGGAGGAGCATATAACATCTTACGTGTTCATCAAGGTGATGAGTGGAAGAATGCCTTCAATACACCTGAGGGTCACTGAAAATTTGGTGATGCCATCCAATTGAACTAATGCTCCAGCAGTGTTTCAAAACTTCATAAATTACATAGTTTCTTCTCTAGTGGGTACATTTGGAATTATATACTTGGGTAATATATTGATTTACTCAGGTTCTCATGAGGAACATCGTGAGCATGTTCGGCAAGTGCTTCAGCTTCTTGTTGGTTGACAACCATTTCTTTGCCAAACTATAGAAGTGTCAATTTGAGGTGCAGCAGATTCAGCTTTTGAGTCATTTGGTTTCTCCTAAAAGTTGTAAGATGGATCTCTATGAAGTACATGCCACTTTTGATTGGGTACAACTTACTAATCTTAAAGCTTTATAGAGGTTCTCAGGTTTTACTAATTATTACCGTAACAACAGTTGCCAATCCTAATGTGGGGCCTAACACATCTTCAACTTTTAGTAACCAACCAATATCTGAAGCTGACCAAACAAATATCATCAGCAACACTTAAGTGAATACTCTAGAAGATTTGGTAGAATTATAAGGGTTTGTTTTTTCAATTTATTTACTTAATTGTTGTTAAGATGACCTTAACATAAAAATGTAAGTAAATAAAAATGGCTACACAATTAACCCTAACCATATACAAATATTGTGTAGTACACAAATAAACAAATTTTGTAACTTACATCATAAATAATATATTTTTAAAAAAATATACTATTCATGATGACAAACATTCCTTTTTCTTATTGTTAGAAAACTCTATCGTTAAGTCATGTATAGAAATATTATTTATATTTTTGATTAAAGTTATTTGGGTATATCAATAACAATAAACATTTTTTTTTTTAATTTTTGAAAGGTCATCTTTAATCTACATAAAGAAAAATGTTTTATTTAACATGAAAATATAATCAAAATGGCTTGTTGCCTTGAAACTTTAATTTTCACAACAATACATATATGCCATTAATGTGTTTTATTAAAATAAAATGTGTAATTTAAATGTTACAAAAATGTTTCTGACTTTGAAAAGAATTTTATTTTACATAATGTAAATAAAAATGGTGTTAATCAATCCATGCGTTTTTTTGAACACTAGTAAGGAAACATATTTTCATGTGTACTAATTTTTAATATGTTTTTCTCAGGGCTGATATAAACATAATATATCATATGTTCATTTTAAAAAAAAAAAATATTTGAAGTTATTAAAACACATGATCGCATTATCCAAATTTTTATGATTTTATTATCTTTTTTATTAATTTCGTTAAAAAAAAAATTCCATGAGAGTTTCCTCAGTAATGCCAATGCTATTCAAGATTTTGAAGGCATCGTAAAAATTATATTTTTAGAAATTTATACTCTCTAACGTTAAGTAAATTTTTAACATAGTACATGAATTTTGTTGGAGAAAATTTAAAACATATTTGCCGACTTTCGTGATGTTGTGAACATCCATTCACAACAATTTTTAAACAAATTGTTACACAATCAGATTATTATAATTTTAGTTAAACCAATTTTAAATTAATAAACATATCTATTCATATTATCAAAATAATTAAAATAATCAGTAAACAGATTTTTAACTTGTATACCCGAAGTAACATAATTGTTGGCCATAGGGAGACTCGTTGGAACAGCATCATTGTCAGCTGAAATTTCCTCATCAACAAATGGTGTGGCTTCATGCAGGCGACAGTAATTGTGTAGCAAGATTGTAGCCTTAATTACTGATTGGACATTAGCCGGCTGCAACTGAATTGTAGTCTGATAAATACGCCATTTGGATGCTAATATCCCAAAAGCACACTCTACATAACGACGTGCTTTTGAGAGTCTACTATTGAAATATTTTTTTCTATTATCTATGGAACGTCTGGGATAAGGGCGTAAAACATGCTTGGCCAATGCAAAGCCAGCCTCAGCAACTATTACATATGGCGCCAATGGGCGTGAGGTACCAGGAAGGGGAACTGGGCATGGAACTTGTAAATTTAAATTAAAAAGACGATGAGCTAATCGTGAGGAACGGAAAATACGGGCATCTGAGGCACTACCATGGGCACCTATATCTGCATAAATGAAACGATAATCTGAGTCAACTAATGCCAAAATAACAATTGAAAAAAATTTATGATAATTAAAATAACGAGAACCAGAGTTGGGTGGTTTTTTAACACGGAAATGCTTGCCATCCAAGGCTCCAATGCAATTTGGAAAGTTAACTGTGTCCTGGAAACCCTTTGCAATTGCCATCCAGTCATTGGTTGTGGGCTGTGGCATCACCTGTTCTTTTAAATGTAACCAGATCATGTCGCAAGTGTGATGTACAATTTCGGCAATGGTTGATCTTCCAAGCAAAAAATCAAAATGTAAGGCACTGTTGCTAGAAATCTAAAATAAATGTAAAATTTAGTTTTAATAATCAGTTTAAAATTATTTCAATGAATTATATAAAAATTTTAGACCCCAATTAGGTCTGAATATGGCTAAACAATCATTATATACTTTTGTCAAGTTGACACCACACATTTGATTCTAAAATTTAAAAAGAGATATCTAGCTTCAAATACAACTATATACTGTATTAGCTATCACCAAAAAAACAAAAAAAAAACAAAGCTTGTACCACATCATAATGCATAATAGCTAAGTATGAAACAACACCTTTAAATATTAATACTTATCACAGAAAGGCAAACAAAACATACTGTAGGGTGAGCATTAATCTCTCCTCTGGGGAAATTGAAAGCTGCATCCAAGTATCTTGATGTTGTAAATGAGGTCTCAAAATACTTAAGATGTTGTCAAAGCTCTCAACAGTTAACCGGCAATATGACAAAAACTTAAAAGGATAATGACGTAATTCACCAAACAAAGTATGAAAATGTCCATGCTAAGGCCGCATCAAGATTAGGGGATGAACCCACATTCTGTGTCTTCTGGGCAAACCATAATCAACCATGTTTCGTCATACGCCAAAGCGACGCGACAATAACCAACACAACATAACTAAGGCCTCCGTGGATAATGGCATTGTCCAAAAAAACAAGCCAAACACATGGAATACCCAACCACAAATAACATACTAATCATTAAATGAGTAAATTTATTACATTGGCCAAATTCAACACACCTATGTGTCATTTGTTTGATCAACCCCTTCACGACCGCGGGCAGAAAAGTTACGTCCTATTTTAACGTGACTTAACGACTAGAGTTGAGCGCGGTTCGCGGTTCGATGTTCTCCAGTTCGCGGCTCAGTGATTTTGGGGGCTGTTCTAGATCGAACTAGAACTTGAGCTTTTTGCTAAAGCTCGATAGTTCTAGATACGTTCGAGAACGGTTCTAGCAGCAAAAAGACAAGCTAATTCCTAGCTGGCTTTCCGCTGTAATAGTGTAAGTCACTCTGTGACTCACACTATTATGACATTTCAGTGTATAGTGTGCGGGAACAGCGCATTCAGACTGCTGTTTGGATAATGGCGATCGCCTTTTTTTTTTTTCCTTGTCTTCCTTCCCTAAGCGCGCGCGTGTAGTGGGGCGGGCCAGCATGTCAGCCAATCCCAGACACACACAGAGCTAAGTGGACTTTTAGCCAGAGAAGCAACGGCATGTGTGATAGGATGTCCATGTCACATGTCCATGCATTACAAAAACGGACATTTTCTTCCAGCACGCCATTATCTGCCTTCTGCGTCTTGGTGTCAGTCACCGCTGGCTTAGCTCCTGTCTCCGATACTGCTGTGTACGCTCTATACACAGCGCTATACAGAACAGGGATAGAAGTTTCTATTAGTCCTTGTAAGGGCTAATACCGGCAGGGTCAGAGCCATAGGTGACAGTCAGGTCCGTGAAAACAGATTTTAACAGCTATACAAGATGACAGCCTCTGTGTAGCTAAGGTCAGGGATTTACTCGCTGCCTTTCCCCATTAGGAGGGATAGAAAGGGAGGCTTCCATTCCTCTACTCAGACCCACAACCCTGCCACTGTACCCTCCTGCCCTTTGCACACTCAAACTCATTGTTACTAAGCCATTATACTAGCAAACACTGAGTAAACTTAGTGGCATCCTAAAAGTGGCTGTTGGACTTCCATTAGTGTCCCACTGGTGCAAATCTATGTGCAGCACCTCTGCATTGCACACTCAAACTCATTGTTACTAAGCCAGTATACTAGCAAACACTGAGTAAACTTAGTGGCATCCTAAAAGTGGCTGTTGGACTTCTATTAGTGTCCCACTGGTGCAAATCTATGTGCAGCACCTCTGCATTGCACACTCAAACTCATTGTTACTAAGCCATTATACTAGCAAACACTGAGGAAACTTAGTGTCATCCTAAAAGTGGCTGTTGGACTTCATTATTGTCCCACTAGTGCAAAGATATTTGCAGCACCTCGGCATTGCACACTCAAACTCATTGTTACTAAGCCATTATACTAGCAAAATATGCTGCCAGTTTAAGGGCCGTAGTTGCATTGTCAGGGATAGTTATTGTTGTTTATTTTGCTGTTAATAAAGATAGACCACCGCTACATCACCTCTCAATTTTTACTACCACATTTTAAGATGCTGGTGGAAAGGGGAAGAGGCGTGTTGGAAAAAGAAAAAAAGGGTTTGTCCGTGGGGAAGGTGGCAAAGCTCCATTAACAGACCATCTTCCAGCAAAAGTAAGATGTCTACTACTTACCGTGGACAATCCGATGTGCTCCCTTTTTTACGGACACGAACAACTGGAACAAAGGTAGATGATGGCCAAAAAAAGAAAATGCTTGAATGGATCTCAAGTGGTCCAACAAGTGCCCTCTCCGCCACCTCAACTACCGCATCCAAAAAACACCAGTCGTCTGAGTTGTCATCCCAATCAAACTTGCTTTCTCCCAGCTCTGAAGTCTTCATCCGCCCTGCACAGTATGGTGGAACTGAGATGGCTGAGTCTGCAGAGCTGTTCAGTCACACTATAGCCTGGGAATCAGAGGTGTGCTCCCAAGCTACAGTGAGTACAGACCAGGAAATGGTCTGCAGTGATGCCCAGAACCTTTGTGACTCTGATACAGGCCGTGAGGACCAAGTTTCTGAGCATAATGTTGACCCTTTTTTACAAACTGTAACACCTGTTGTTATAGACAATGAGGAACATACTGATGACGATGAGACGCAGAAACCAGATTGGGATGACAACTTAAATATTCGGTCAGGGCAAGAAGAGGCTCAGTTTGAGGGTGAGGGGAGTGCAAACACAACAATTGATGAGGAAGTTCTAGATCCCACCTACTGTCAACCCACAGTCAGGCCCTCGAAGAGGTCAACAGAGACGGTGGAGGAGGATGCAACTGACGACGAAGTTACCTTGCGCCTTCCTGGACAGAGTCGGAGTACTGGTAGCTTGTCTACAACTGCATCCTCAGCTGCCACTGTGCCTCTGAGCACTAGTCGGGATGGATCAGCAGGTCGCATGCCCTCTAAGCCTTGCCTAGCCTGGTCCTTTTTTGACATAGCAAAAGATCGCCCAAATTATGTGATCTGTAAAATTTGTCGTGATTCTGTTAGTAGAGGGCAAAACCTCAGCAGTTTGACAACTTCTTCCATGAATCGTCACATGAATAAATATCATAATTCCCAGTGGGAAGCTCACCGTGCTGCAATGCGGCGAACCATCCACCGCCTGCCCCTTCCAGTGCATCCGCGCGCTCTTCATCTTCTAGGACTGTGGGGATAGCTGTCACACCTGGTTTTCCACGCACAACTTCCACCACAAGAAACCGCAACAGGCAGTTTGCTTGGTAGGTCGTCAGTTGGTTTGGAAGGGGAAACAAGTGCGTGTGTACAACTCTCTCAGACATCGATAGCACCAACGTTGGATGAAGGCAACATCATGTCTACGCCTGCACTTTCCTCACAAAACTGCATTTTTCCAGGGACACCCTACTCAACACCGTCTACACACAGCAGCCAGATCTCTGTCCCTCAGATGTGGACAAATAAAAGGCCATTTCCTGCGACCCATGACAAAGCTAAGAGGTTGACTTTATCCTTCTGTAAGCTCTTGGCTACCGAAATGCTGCCTTTCCGCCTGGTGGACACACAGGATTTTAGAGACCTTATGTCTGTTGCTGTGCCCCAGTACCAGATGCCCAGTCGCCACTACTTCTCTAAGAAAGGTGTGCCCGCGCTACACCAGCATGTCGCACACAACATCACCGCTTCCTTGAGAAACTCTGTGTGTGAACGGGTGCATTTCACCACCGATACTTGGACCAGTAAGCATGGACAGGGACGTTACATGTCACTGACTGGGCACTGGGTAACTATGGTGATAGATGGTGAAGGGTCTGCTGCACAAGTTTTGCCATCCCCACGACTTGTGTGTCAATCCTCTGTCTGTCCAAGTTCCGCCACTGCTTCTGCCTCCTCCACCTCATCTGGGTCCTCCACCTCCGCCCCAAGCCTGCCTGGTCAGGCCACCAGCGTTCTCACTGCTCAGAAGGAATCACGCACCCCTCATTACTATGCTGGCAGCAGAGCGCAACGGCATCAGGCGGTCTTTAGCTTGACATGTCTTGGAAATAGGAGTCACACAGCGGCTGAGTTGTGGGCAGCTCTGGAGACTGAGTTTAATAAATGGTTGTCTCCACTCAACCTGCAGCCTGGTAAGGCCGTGTGCGACAATGCTGCAAACCTGGGTGCGGCCCTTCGCCTGGGCAAGGTGACACACGTGCCTTGTATGGCTCATGTGTTGAACCTTGTTGTCCAACAATTTCTAACACACTATCCCGGCCTAGATGGCCTTCTTGTTACGGTTGCTGTGGCCCTGGAGACTATCTTTGGATTTCTTGCTACTGCACATGTGCAAGCACTGGAGACTAAGTCCTATCTTGGAGCCATTGCACATGTGCGGGTGACATCATCGCTGACACGAGGTCACATGTCTCTGACACCTTCTAAGCTGATTGGCCGCAGGTCATGTGCTTTTCACATGTGGTCACATGTCTCTGACACCTTCTATGCCGATTGGTCGCTGGTCATGTGCTTGTGACGCTTTGCTCAGTGATAGGCCAGCGTGACGTCATTCCTGTCGTTCTGGCAGCGGATTGGCTCTGGTGTCCTCCATCTTGGATGAGGCACAAAGTCTATATAAGACCCTGACGCACGCCGCCCGGCGCTCAGTCCTCTTGGTTCATGCATGAGGGTAGACGCCCTGTGCACGTCCCTCTAGGCATCTCTCTGTCTATGTTAGGTGAGCGCTACCGGCAGGGTAGCGTTCTTATACCTTACAGCTTCGGCTGGAGTCCGTATCCTTACCTCTTAGTGGAGCGGACATAGGCAGGTGCCTGAGGCACATGGTCCGGCTGGGCCTTGTGAATCTACTCGTAGGTGGACGTTGCCGCTAGGGTAACGTTCCTTATACTGCGTCTGGCAGTTGTTCGTATCCTCGCACTCTAGGGGAGCGAACAGAGGTAGGAGCTTTGTGCGGCTTATGCTGCTGTCCGTCTCTTTTGCACCACTAGAAGAGCGGACCTAGGCAGGTGCCATATCTAGTGGTTCGTGTCCTCGCACACTAGTGGAGCAAACGCATTTAGGAGCTTTGTGCGGCTTACGCTGCTGTCTGTCTCTTTTGCACCACTAGAAGAGCGGACCTAGGCAGGTTCCATATCTAGTGGTTCGTGTCCTCGCACACTAGTGGAGCGAACGCAGGTAGGAGCTTTGTGCGGCTTACGCTGCTGTCCGTCTCCTGGCACCACTAGAGGAACGGACCTAGGTAGGTGCCATTTCACACTCACTGCTTTTGTCTCTGTGATCATTAACAGAGATCATTCCACACACCCTCCAAGTAAGGGAGGAATTGCCTTATTTACTACTTATTAGTGATGAGCGAGTACTAAAAAGCTCGGGTGCTCGAGGCTCGGGCCGAGCATCCCAAGATACTCGTGTACTCGGCCCGAGCACCGAGCCCAATGTTATCCTATGGGAGACCCGAGTATTTTTCTGAAATGACCCCCGGCAGCATGTAGAAACCCTAAAAATGTCACAAAAGTCTCAGAAGAGTGCTCAAATGACATGGCAACAGCATGGGGAAGACCCCTTGAAGCATTTATCACTCAAAAGTCACAGCTGTGAACAATTCTGTCCGCGTTTTACACCATTTTTACGGACTCACCAGAAAACCTTCCAAAATGACACCAAAATGAATTTTCATGGCGGAAATGTTAAGGGCACATACCCAATAGTGAGATAGAGCTGGTGTATGTTACTTTTTGAGATTAATACATGAAAGATTTTACGTAAAACTTTGTGTGGCACTCCGATGTCCAAAACGCACGTTTTGTGCTTTTTACTAGCGATGTCGGTCATTTTTTTTTTCATTCTATCTCCCGTCGGTCGGTCTCGCTCTGTCGGTCTCTCTCTGTCTTATCTGTCCCTCTAGCTGTCTGTCGGTCATTCTCCCCCCTCTCTCTTACTTACCGTTCCCCGATCACTGCCGCGGCGCTGCACGACTGTTCACTAAACTCCGGTGGCTTTTCCTCTTTTGAAAAAGCCGGAGATTAAACAATCTTAGGCGCCGAAAAGCAGGAAAGTAGGGAATACTTTCCTGCTTTTCGGCGCCTATGATTGGTTGCAGTGAGACACGCCCCCACGCTGAGTGACAGGTGTCTCACTGCACCCAAACACAGCAGCCGGTGTGTGTGTGTGTATACTGTGCAGTGAAATAAATAATTAAATAATTAAAAAAAACGGCGTGCGGTCCCCCCAATTTTAATACCAGCCAGTATACACACGCCCACCGGCTGCTGTGATTGGGTGCAGTGAGACACCTGTCACTCAGCGTGGGGGCGTGTCTCACTGCAACCAATCATAGGCGCCTGTGGGCGTGGAAAGCATGGAATATGAGATGGCTGTGTGCAGAGCACAGCGCGCCCGACGGTATAAAGGCTCGGTCACGCTGTGCAGGCCGGCCAATCACTGCAATTCCACAACTAACAGGGCTGTGGCATTGCAGTGGTCTGCCAGCCAATCCCTGCATGAGGGCTGGCTCTCAAAAGAGCGCCAACATGCAGGGATGAAGACCACGAGTACAGCACGAGTATCGCGAGATTACTCGGTCCCCGCTGAGTAGCCCGAGTACAGTGATACTCGTGCGAGTACCGAGTAGTAACAGGCATACTCGCTCATCACTACTAATTATATTCCTCTGTAAGTTTAACAGAGGTATTGCACTCTGCCATAGTCTGCAGCAGAGTCTGCACGGTGGACCCGGACTGTCTGATATTCATTTAGGTTTTATTATCAGAGAGCCCCCCGTAACATTAGGACTGAGCCAAGGGTCTGGCAGTTATGGCAGAATATCAGCAGTTACACCGTTACATACAAGTACTTGAGTCGCGGCTCAAGAGTATAGAGGATAAACCTCAGACCATGGTGACATCTGCACATGATCCTCGACTTGCTCTGCCAAACAGATATTCTGGCGATGCCAGATCATGTCGTGGTTTCATTAGTCAGTGTCAGATACACCTAGAGGTCAACTCTTCTCGCTTCCCTACGGAGAGGTCCAGAGTAGGCTTTATCATCTCCTTACTTCAGGACAAAGCCTTAGAATGGGCGACTCCCCTATGGGAGCACTCTGATGTGGTTACTCTGAGACATCAAGACTTTCTTGATGCTCTTAAGGCGGTATTCATGGGTCCGCAGGTTACCCATGATGCGGCCCTGAGACTGTTAGATCTATCTCAGGGTTCGTTATCCACTAGTTCTTATGCCATTGCTTTTAGAACTCTGGTGGCAGAACTAGATTGGCCAGAGAAGGTGTTGATTCCTATCTTCTGGAGAGGGTTGGCAGGCTATGTCAAGGATGCTCTTGCTACTCGTGAGGTCCCTGCTTCTCTGGAGGACTTGATCACAGTAGCAACGAGGATCGACGTACGCCATAGGGAACGTAGACTCGAGGTCTCTTCCTCACGCCCTAAGCATCGGGCTATTCCAGTTGCTGAGGGTCAACTACCATCTTCCTCAGCATCTGAACCATCTCCCACTCCTATGGAGTTAGGTCATACGTCCTCCAGACTACGCAAGTCTGGTCCTCCTATATGTTACGTATGTCGTCAGGCTGGGCACTATGCCAACAAGTGTCCTAGCCATCAGGGAAACTCCCAGGCCTAGTAACCATTAGAGGGGGGTTACTAGAGACGCCTTCCGCACCCTCCAAGTGTAGTATCCCAGGTCAGCTCTCATTCTCTGAGAATACATGGCCTATTATGGCTTTTGTGGATTCCGGAGCTGACGGGACTTTTGTGTCTTCAGGATTTGTAAAGAGACACAATATTCCCTCTATCATGTTAGAGGCGCCTATTCCTGTCCGTGTTGTTAATGGGACTATGTTGTCTGACTCCATTACATTGAGGACAGTTCCCTTGCGCTTTTCCCTGTCTCAGGGTCACATAGAGGAGATTTCTTTTCTTGTTTTGCCTGAGGGTATAGACTACGTACTTCTGGGTATCCCATGGCTTCGGACTCATGCTCTTCTAATTGACTGGGAGTCCGACAGCATTATTAGTTGGGGTTCGAAATGTCAATCCTGATGTCTTCCCTTACCACCTAAGGTCGTTGCGGTTGCATCAACTGATCTCTCTCCCATACCTACACCCTATTTGGATTTCGCTGACGTGTTCTCCAAACAGGGTGCTGAGGTTCTTCCACCCCATAGGCCATATGACTGCGCCATAGACCTTATCCCAGGTTCAGTTCCACCTAAGGGCAGGGTTTACCCCCTGTCAATACCTGAGTCAGAGGCCATGTCGACCTATATAAGAGAGAGTTTAGAGAAGTGGTTCATTTGGAAGTCTGTCTCTCCCGCGGGAGCTGGGTTTTTCTTTGTTCGGAAGAAAGAGGGTGATTTGCGTCCCTGCATAGATTACAGGGGTCTCAACGCAATCACAATAAAGAACAAATACCCGTTACCTTTAATTTCGGAGCTCTTTGACAGACTGAGGGGAACTCAGGTTTTTACGAAGTTAGATCTGCGGGGTGCGTATAACTTGGTATGAATTCGAGAGGGTGACAAATGGAAGACCGCTTTTAACACCCGAGACGGTCACTATGAATACCTCGTCATGCCTTTTGGTTTATGTAATGCACCCGCAGTATTTCAGGACTTCGTAAACGATGTGTTCAGGGATTTACTGTTATCCTCCGTCGTGGTGTATCTGGACGACATCCTGATTTTTTCTCCTGATCTGGAGACTCATCGTCAGGATGTCGTTCGTGTCCTTTCCCGTTTAAGGAAGCACTCATTGTTTGCTAAACTCAAAAAATGTGTATTCGAGCAGTCATCCTTGCCTTTTTTGGGTTACATTATCTCACAAGAGGGTCTGGCTATGGATCCTGTGAAGCTCTCTGCTGTCCTGGAATGGTCCGAACCTCATTCCTTGAAGGCGGTGCAACGCTTCTTAGGATTCATAAATTATTACAGGCAGTTCATACCCCATTTCTCTACTTTGGTGGCCCCTTTGGTGGCCTTGACTAAGAAAGGTGCTAATCCAAAATTCTGGTCTACTGAAACATCCCAGGCTTTTGAGGCAGTAAAAAGACACTTTTCAACTGTTCCCGTTCTTCAAAGACCCAATGAGAATAAGCCCTTCCTCTTGGAGGTTGATGCCTCTTCAGTGGGTGCTGGTGCGGTCTTGTATCAAAAGAACGATGCAGGTAGAAAAAGGCCGTGTTTCTTCTTTGCTAAAACCTTTTCACCGGCAGAGAGAAACTATACTATTGGGGATAGGGAACTGCTCGCCCTGAGACTAGCCTTGGGGGAGTGGCGTCACTTGTCGGAAGGAGCGAAACATCCTTTCCAGGTCTATACAGACCATAAGAATCTGATGCACTTACAAACCACTCAGCGTCTGAATCCTCGCCAAGCCCGCTGGTCCTTGTTTTTCTCCCGCTTTCACTTCTCCATCAACTATTTGTCTGGGAGTAAAGGCCACTTTACACACAGAGATAAATCTGCGGCAGATCTGTGGTTGCAGTGAAATTGTGGACAATGAGTGCCAGGTTTGTGGCGGTGTACAAATGGAACAATATGTCCATGATTTCACTGCAACCACAGATCTGCCAAAGATTTATCTCAGTGTGTAAAGTGGCCTTAAGAATAACAAGGCAGACTCCCTGTCTCGCTCTATGGTTTCTACCCAGGAAGAGATTGACGAACCTCGTCTTATTCTTCCCTCCAGAGTTTTTCTTACGCTCTCCCCTGTGACGTTAGACCAAATCCCACCGGGCAAGACCTTTGTTCCGCCGGATCGACAGAATGATATACTGTCGTGGGCCCACACCTCAAAGGTGGGTGGGCATTTTGGTATTAGACGGACATGAGAGTTACTCGAGAGGTGGTATTGGTGGCCACACTTAGCCAGCCACGTCAAGAGATATGTCGGTTCCTGCTACTCGTGTGCTCGCAACCGCCCGTTACGGCAGAGACCGGCTGGGCTCTTGCATCCTTTACCAGTGCCAGATAGACCATGGGAGGTGGTAGGCATGGACTTTGTGGGTGATCTTCCGTGTTCACAGGGACATAGATTTGTGTGGGTCATTACGGACCATTTCTCCCGGATGGTTCATCTCGTACCGTTATCGAGAATCCCATCTTCCAGGGTACTAGCCAAACTATTCCTCAAGCATGTCTTTAGGCTTCACGGGATGCCAGATCGTATCATTTGTGATAGAGGCCCGCAATTTGCTTCCCGTTTCTGGCGAGATCTCTGTAGCCTTCTGCAAATTGAGTTGAATCTCTCTTTGGCATACCATCCGGAGACCAATGGTTTGGTTGAGCGTACCAATCAATCCATGATTATATACCTTCGACACTTTGTTGCTGAGAACCACGACAACTGGTCCTCCCTCCTACCCTGGGCAGAATTTGCCCTTAACAATTCGCTGGCTGAGGCCACTGGGCAGACACCGTTCGTACTCAATAATGGGCAACACCCTAGGGTACCGGTACCGTTTCCCGCTGCTGCACCTCCTCCTCTTGTGGCTGACTGGGCAACTAATACCAGAGAGGTTTGGGATCAGACTCAAGAGTCGATCCAAGCAGCTAAGGACCGTATGAAGACAGTGTCCGATCGGTTTCGTCGCCCGGCTCCTGTCTTTTCTCCAGGGGACTTTGTGTGGCTCTCTGCAAAACACGTGAAACTTAGAGTGAGCTCTGTCAAATTTGCTCCTCGCTTCCTGGGTCCTTATGAGGTTCTTCGACAGGTAAATCCTGTAGTCTACCAATTGAAGTTACCCGTCCATCTTAGGATCCATGACAAATTCCATGTTTCACTGCTAAAGCCAGCTATTTTACCTCACGCTCGTGAAGTGCACTCTCCTGCCTCTGATTCCTCTCGCTCTAGCTATGAGGTATGAGCCATAGTTGGTTCTAAGATGGTTAGAGGGCGCAGGTTCTTCTTGATAGATTGGGAGAGCTACGGCCCGGAACATCGCTCTTGGGAGCCTGAGGAGGCTGTCCATGCTTCCGACTTAGTTGCCGATTACCTGCGTCGCCGGGAGGGGGGCCCTTGAGGGGGAGGTACTGTTACGGTTGCTGTGGCTCTGGAGACTATCTTCGGATTTCTTGCTACTGCACATGTGCAAGCGCTGGAGGCTAAAGGCCACTTTACACACAGAGATAAATCTGCGGCAGATCTGTGGTTGCAGTGAAATCATGGACATATTGTTCCATTTGTACACAGCCACAAACCTGGCACTGATTCTCCACAATTTCACTGCAACCACAGATCTGCCGCAGATTTATCTCTGTGTGTGACAGGGCCTTAAGTCCTATCTTGGAGCCATTGCACATGTGCGGGTAACATCATCGCTGACACGAGGTCACATGTCTCTGACACCTTCTAAGCTGATTGGCCGCTGGTCATGTGCTTGTGACACGTGGTCACATGTCTCTGACACCTTCTATGCCGATTGGTCGCTGGTCATGTGCTTGTGACGCTTTGCTAAGTGATAGGCCAGCGTGACGTCATTCCTGTCGTTCTGGCAGCGGATTGGCTCTGGTGTCCTCCATCTTGGATGAGGCACAAAGCCTATATAAGACCCTGATGCACGCCGCCTGGCGCTCAGTCCTCTTGGTTCATGCATGAGGGTAGACGCCCTGTGCACGTCCCTCTAGGCATCTCTCTGTCTATGTTAGGTGAGCGCTACCGGCAGGGTAGCGTTCTTATACCTTACAGCTTCGGCTGGAGTCCGTATCCTTACCTCTTAGTGGAGCGGACATAGGCAGGTGCCTGAGGCACATGGTCCGGCTGGGCCTTGTGATTCTACTCGTAGGTGGACGTTGCCGCTAGGGTAACGTTCCTTAAACTGCGTCTGGCAGTTGTTCGTATCCTTGCACACTAGGGGAGCGAACAGAGGTAGGAGCTTTGTGCGGCTTATGCTGCTGTCCGTCTCTTTTGCACCACTAGAAGAGCGGACCTAGGCAGGTGCCATATCTAGTGGTTCGTGTCCTCGCACACTAGTGGAGCGAACGCAGGTAGGAGCTTTGTGCGGCTTACGCTGCTGTCCGTCTCTTTTGCACCACTAGAAGAGCGGACCTAGGCAGGTGCCATATCTAGTGGTTCGTGTCCTCGCACACTAGTGGAGCGAACACAGGTAGGAGCTTTGTGCGGCTTACGCTGCTGTCCGTCTCCTGGCACCACTAGAGGAACGGACCTAGGTAGGTGCCATTTCACACTCACTGCTTTTGTCTCTGTGATCATTAACAGAGATCATTCCACAAACCCTCCAAGTAAGAGAGGAATTGCCTTATTTACTAATTATATTCCTCTGTGAGTTTAACAGAGGTATTGCACTCTGCCATAGTCTGCAGCAGAGTCTGCACGGTGGACCCTGACTGTCTGATATTCCTTTAGGTTTTATTATAAGACAGCCCCCCGTAACACTTCTGACCAGGGCACGAAAACTGTCTGCTCACTTCCGCCGTTCAACCGCCGCAGCTGAGTGACTTGCATCGCTCCAGAAGTCTTTCGGCCTGCCGGTTCATCGCCTGAAATGCGATGTGCCTACACGCTGGAATTCGACTCTCCATATGTTACAGCGACTGTGACAGCACCGCCGAGCCCTGGTGCAATATGTCATGACGTATAGCCTGGGCCAACGAGATGCAGAGGTGGGGAAGATCACCCTGATGGAGTGGTCTCAGATCAAGGACCTATGCACCCTTCTGCACAGCTTCGACATGGCGACGAATATGTTTAGCGCTGACAATGCCATTATCAGCATGACAATTCCAGTCATTTACATCCTGGAGCACATGCTAAACACTATTCGGAGTCAGGGGGTGGGACAACAGGAAGGGGAGGAACTACAGGAGGATTCATATGCGCAAAACACAACAACATCACCAAGGTCCAGACGTTCATCATCACCAACGCGGCAGGCATAGGACCATGGGGGACAGGGATCAACAAGGGCGCATGGTAGAAGGCGAAATGTTGAGGAAGGTGCAGGAGAACATGAAGAAATGGAGGACGAACTGTCCATGGACATGGAAGACTCAGATGAGGGAGACCTTGGTCAAATTTCAGTTGAAAGAGGTTGGGGGAAGATGTCAGAGGAAGAAAGAACGGTTAGCACCTCTATGCCACAAACACAGCGTGGACTTGGTCCGCATGGCTGCGCAAGACACATGAGTGCCTTCTTGCTGCACTACCTCCATCATGACCCTCGTATTGTCAAAATTAGAAGTGATGATGACTACTGGCTTGCCACACTATTAGATCCCCAGTACAAGTCCAAATTTTGTGACATAATTCCAGCCATAGAAAGGGACGCACGTATGCAGGAGTATCAGCAGAAGCTGTTACTCGATCTTAGCTCGGCTTTTCCACCAAACAACCGTGCAGGTGCAGGGAGTGAATCTCCCAGTTGTAACTTGACAAACATGGGACGGTCTCGTCATCTTCAACAGTCTACCCGTACCAGTAGCACCGTATCTGGTGCTGGTAACAGCAATTTTATGGAATCTGTTCATAATTTTTTTAGACCCTCCTTTGCAAGGCCACCAGAGACAACAAGTCTGACACATAGTCAACGGCTGGAGAGGATGATACAGGAGTATCTCCAAATGAACATCGATGCCATGACTTTGCAAATGGAGCCTTGCTCATTTTGGGCTTCAAATCTTGAAAAATGGCCAGAGCTCTCCACTTACGCCTTGGAGATTTTGTCGTGTCCAGCTGCCAGCGTTGTCTCTGAACGTGTCTTCAGTGCTGCTGGGTGTGTGCTGACAGATAAGCGCACGCGTCTGTCCAGTGACAATGTGGACAGACTAACGTTCATCAAAATGAACAAGTCATGGATCCACAAGGAATTTATTACCCCTGTGTCATCCTGGGGAGAGTAAATGCTTGTGGATTTGGAATGTGCTTGATGCAAATCAAAACATCCTGTTTGCAACTAGGGCACAAGTGCTGCCACTGAAGGGGTGAGTGTCTGTGTGGCCCAATTTTTGGAAAAAAGGGAGACTCCGCTTGGAGTAACCCTTGCCTTGCTTACATTGTTTTTAAAAATGATCCAAGATGAACAAGTCATGGTTCAGCAAAGACTTTGCTACCTACCCCGGGGTCATCCTGGGGACGGTTAAATATTGCGTATTTTTGAATGTGCTTGATGCAAATCTAGCTGTGAAGTGTACAACTGGGGCACAAGTGCTGCCACTGAAGGGGTGGGTGTGTGTGGGGCCCAATTTTTGGAAAAAAGGGAGACTCCGCTTGGAGTAACCCTTGTGTTACGGGGGGCTGTCTGATAATAACTGAAAGGAGTATCAGACAGTCAGGGTCCACCGTGCAAAGACTTTGCTGCAGACTATGGCAGAGTGCAATACCTCTGTTAACTCACAGAAGGATATAATAAGTAAGTAAAGCAATTCCTCCCTTACTTGGAGGGTGTGTGGAATGATCTCTGTTAATAATCACAGAGACAAAGGCAATGTGTGCGAAATGGCACCTACCTAGGTCCGCTCTTCTAGTGGTGCAAAAGAGACGAACAGCAGCGTAAGCCGCACAAAGCTCCTACCTGCGTTCGCTCCACTAGTGTGCGAGGATACGAACAACTGCCAGACGCAGTATAAGGAACGTTACCCTAGCGGCAACGTCCACCTACGAGTAGAATCACAAGGCCCAGCCAGACCATGTGCCTCAGGCACCTGCCTATGTCCGCTCCCCTAAGAGGTAAGGATACGGACAGCAGCCGAAGCTGTAAGGTATAAGAACGCTACCCTGCCGGTAGCGCTCACCTAGCATAGACAGAGGAATGCCTAGAGGAACGCGCACAGAGCGTCTACTCATATGCATGAACCAAGAGGACTGAGCACCATGCGGCGTGTGTCAGGGTCTTATATAGACTCTGTGCCTCATCCAAGATGGAGGACACCAGAGCCAATCCGCTGCCAGAACGACAGGAGTGACGTCATGCTGGCCTATCACCGAGCAAGACGTCACAAGCACATGACCAGCGACCAATCGGCATAGAAGGTGTCAGAGACATGTGACCTCGTGTCAGCGATGATGTCACCCGCACATGTGCAATGGCTCCAAGATTGGACTTAGTCTCCAGCGCTCGCACATGTGCAGTAGCAAGAAATCTGGACTTAGTCTCCAGCGCTCGCACATGTGCAGTAGCAAGAAATCTGGACTTAGTCTCCAGCGCTCGCACATGTGCAGTAGCAAGAAATCTGGACTTAGTCTCCAGTGCTCGCAGCAACCGTAACAGTACCTCCCCCTCAAGGGCCCCCCTCCCGGCGACGCAGGTAATCGGCAACTAAGTCGGGAGCATGGACAGCCTCCTCAGGCTCCCAAGAGCGATGTTCCGGACCATAGCCCTCCCAATCTATCAAGAAGAACCTGCGCCCTCTAACCATCTTAGAACCAACTATGGCTCGTACCTCATAGCTAGAGCGAGAGGAATCAGAGGCAGGAGAGTGCACTTCACGAGCGTGAGGTAAAATAGCCGGCTTTAGCAGTGAGACATGGAATTTGTCATGAATCCTAAGATGGACAGGTAACTTCAATTGATAGACTACAGGATTTACCTGTCGAAGAACCTCATAAGGACCCAGGAAGCGAGGAGCAAATTTGACAGAGCTCACTCTAAGTCTCACGTGTTTTGCAGAGAGCCACACAAAGTCCCCTGGAGAAAAGACAGGAGCCGGGCGACGAAACCGATCGGACACCGTCTTCATACGGTCCTTAGCTGCTTGGATCGACTCTTGAGTCCGATCCCAAACCTCTCTGGCATTAGTTGCCCAGTCGGCCACAAGAGGAGGAGGTGCAGCAGCGGGAAACGGTACTGGTACCCTAGGGTGTTGCCCATTATTGAGTACGAACGGTGTCTGCCCAGTGGCCTCAGCCAGCGAATTGTTAAGGGCAAATTCTGCCCAGGGTAGGAGGGAGGACCAGTTATCGTGGTTCTCAGCAACAAAGTGTCGAAGGTATATAATCATAGATTGATTGGTACGTTCAACCAAACCATTAGTCTCCGGATGGTATGCCGAAGAGAGATTCAACTCAATTTGCAGAAGGCTACAAAGATCTCGCCAGAAACGGGAAGTAAATTGCGGGCCTCTATCACAAATGATACGATCTGGCATCCCGTGAAGCCTAAAGACATGCTTGAGGAATAGTTTGGCTAGTACCCTGGAAGATGGGATTCTCGATAACGGTACGAGATGAACCATCCGGGAGAAATGGTCCGTAATGACCCACACAAATCTATGTCCCTGTGAACATGGAAGATCACCCACAAAGTCCATGCCTACCACCTCCCATGGTCTATCTGGCACTGGTAAAGGATGCAAGAGCCCAGCCGGTCTCTGCCGTAATGGACGGTTGCGAGCACACGAGTAGCAGGAACTGACATATCTCTTGACGTGGCTGGCTAAGTGTGGCCACCAATACCACCTCTCCAGTAACTCTCGTGTCCGCCTAATACCAAAATGCCCACCCACCTTTGAGGTGTGGGCCCATGACAGTATATCATTCTGTCGATCAGGCGGAACAAAGGTCTTGCCCGGTGGGATTTGGTCTAACGTCACAGGGGAGAGCGTATGAAAAACCCTGGAGGGAAGGATAAGACGAGGTTCGTCAATCTCTTCCTGGGTAGAAAGCATAGAGCGAGACAGGGCGTCTGCCTTGTTATTCTTACTCCCAGACAGATAGTTGATGGAGAAGTGAAAGCGGGAGAAAAACAAGGACCAGCGGGCTTGGCGAGGATTCAGACGCTGAGCGGTTTGTAAGTACGTCAGATTCTTATGGTCTGTATAGACCTGGAAAGAATGTTTCGCTCCTTCCAGCAAGTGACGCCACTCCTCCAAGGCTAATCTCAAGGCGAGCAGTTCCCTATCCCCAATGGTATAGTTTCTCTCTGCCGGTGAAAAGGTTTTAGCAAAGAAGAAACACGGCCTTTTTCTACCTGCACCGTTCTTTTGATACAAGACCGCACCAGCACCCACTGAAGAGGCATCAACCTCTAAGAGGAAGGGCTTACTCTCATCGGGTCTTTGAAGAACGGGAGCAGTTGAAAAGTGTCTTTTTACTGCCTCAAAAGCCTGAGATGTCTCAGTAGACCAGGCTTTGGGATTAGCACCTTTCTTAGTCAAGGCCACCAAAGGGGCCACCAAAGTAGAAAAATGGGGTATGAACTGCCTGTAATAATTTATGAATCCTAAGAAGCGTTGCACCGCCTTCAAGGAATGAGGTTCGGACCATTGCAGGACAGCAGAGAGCTTCGCAGGATCCATAGCCAGACCCTCTTGTGAGATAATGTAACCCAAAAAAGGCAATGAGGACTGCTCGAATACACATTTCTCGAGTTTAGCAAACAATGAGTGCTCCCTTAAACGGGAAAGGACACGAACGACATCCTGACGATGAGTCTCCAGATCAGGAGAAAAAATCAGGATGTCGTCCAGATACACCACTACTGAGGATAACAGTAAATCCCTGAACACATCGTTTACGAAGTCCTGAAATACTGCGGGTGCATTACATAACCCAAAAGGCATGACGAGGTATTCATAGTGACCGTCTCGGGTGTTAAAAGCGGTCTTCCATTCGTCACCCTTTCGAATTCGTACCAAGTTATACGCACCCCGCAGATCCAACTTCGTAAAAACTTGAGCTCCTCTCAGTCTGTCAAAGAGCTCCGAAATTAAAGGTAATGGGTATTTGTTCTTTATTGTGATTGCGTTGAGACCCCTGTAATCTATGCAGGGACGCAAATCACCCTCTTTCTTCCGAACAAAGAAAAACCCAGCTCCCGCGGGAGAGACAGACTTACGAATGAACCCCTTCTCTAAGCTCTCTCTTATATAGGTCGACATGGCCTCCGACTCAGGTATCGACAGGGGGTAAACCCTGCCTTTAGGTGGAACCGAACCTGGGATAAGGTCTATGGCACAGTCATACGGCCTATGGGGTGGAAGAACCTCAGCACCCTGTTTGGAGAACACGTCAGCGAAATCCAAATAGGGTGTAGGTATGGGAGAGAGATCAGTTGATGCAACCGCAACGACCTTAGGTGGTAAGGGAAGACATCGGGACTGACATTTCGAACCCCAACTAATAATGCTGTCAGACTCCCAGTCAATGTGAGGAGCATGAGTCCGAAGCCATGGAAGACCCAGAAGGACGTCGTCTATACCCTCAGGCAAAACAAGAAAAGAAATCTCCTCTATGTGACCCTGAGACAGGGAAAGGCGCAAGGGAACTGTCCTCAATGTAATGGAGTCAGACAACATAGTTCCATTAACAACACGGACAGGAATAGGCGCCTCTAACATGATAGAGGGAATATTGTGTCCCTTTACAAATCCTGAGGACACAAAAATCCCGTCAGCTCCGGAATCCACAAAAGCCATAATAGGCCATGTATTCTCAGATAACGAGAGCTGACCTGGGATACAACACTTAGAGGGTGCAGAAGACGTCTCTAGTAACCCCCCTCTAATGGTTACTAGGCCAGGGAGTTTCCCTGACGACTAGGACACTTGTTGGCATAGTGCCCAGCTTGACGACATACGTAACATATAGGAGGACCAGACTTGCGTAGTCTGGAGGACGTATGACCTAACTCCATAGGAGTGGGAGATGTTTCAGATGCTGAGGAAGATGGTAGTGGACCCTCAACAACTGGAATAGCCCGATGCTTAGGGCGTGAGGAAGAGACCTCGAGTCTACGTTCCTTATGGCGTACATCGATCCTCGTTGCTACTGTGATCAAGTCCTCCAGAGAAGCAGGGACCTCACGAGTAGCAAGGGCATCCTTGACATAGCCTGCCAACCCTCTCCAGAAGATAGGAATCAACACCTTCTCTGGCCAATCTAGTTCTGCCACCAGAGTTCTAAAAGCAATGGCATAAGAACTAGTGGATAACGAACCCTGAGATAGATCTAACAGTCTCAGGGCCGCATCATGGGTAACCTGCGGACCCATGAATACCGCCTTAAGAGCATCAAGAAAGTCTTGATGTCTCAGAGTAACCACATCAGAGCGCTCCCATAGGGGAGTCGCCCATTCTAAGGCTTTGTCCTGAAGTAAGGAGATGATAAAGCCTACTCTGGACCTCTCCGTAGAGAAGCGAGAAGAGTTGACCTCTAGGTGTATCTGACACTGACTAATGAAACCACGACATGATCTGGCATCGCCAGAATATCTGTTTGGCAGAGCAAGTCGAGGATCATGTGCAGATGTCACCATGGTCTGAGGTTTATCCTCTATACTCTTGAGCCGTGACTCAAGTACTTGTATGTAACGGTGTAACTGCTGATATTCTGCCATAACTGCCAGACCCTTGGCTCAGTCCTAATGTTACGGGGGGCTGTCTGATAATAACTGAAAGGAGTATCAGACAGTCAGGGTCCACCGTGCAAAGACTTTGCTGCAGACTATGGCAGAGTGCAATACCTCTGTTAACTCACAGAAGGATATAATAAGTAAGTAAAGCAATTCCTCCCTTACTTGGAGGGTGTGTGGAATGATCTCTGTTAATAATCACAGAGACAAAGGCAATGTGTGCGAAATGGCACCTACCTAGGTCCGCTCTTCTAGTGGTGCAAAAGAGACGAACAGCAGCGTAAGCCGCACAAAGCTCCTACCTGCGTTCGCTCCACTAGTGTGCGAGGACACGAACCACTAGATATGGCACCTGCCTAGGTCCGCTCTTCTAGTGGTGCAAAAGAGACGAACAGCAGCGTAAGCCGCACAAAGCTCCTACCTCTGTTCGCTCCCCTAGTGTGCGAGGATACGAACAACTGCCAGACGCAGTATAAGGAACGTTACCCTAGCGGCAACGTCCACCTACGAGTAGAATCACAAGGCCCAGCCAGACCATGTGCCTCAGGCACCTGCCTATGTCCGCTCCCCTAAGAGGTAAGGATACGGACAGCAGCCGAAGCTGTAAGGTATAAGAACGCTACCCTGCCGGTAGCGCTCACCTAGCATAGACAGAGGAATGCCTAGAGGAACGCGCACAGAGCGTCTACTCATATGCATGAACCAAGAGGACTGAGCACCATGCGGCGTGTGTCAGGGTCTTATATAGACTCTGTGCCTCATCCAAGATGGAGGACACCAGAGCCAATCCGCTGCCAGAACGACAGGAGTGACGTCATGCTGGCCTATCACCGAGCAAGACGTCACAAGCACATGACCAGCGACCAATCAGCATAGAAGGTGTCAGAGACATGTGACCTCGTGTCAGCGATGATGTCACCCGCACATGTGCAATGGCTCCAAGATTGGACTTAGTCTCCAGCGCTCGCACATGTGCAGTAGCAAGAAATCTGGACTTAGTCTCCAGCGCTCGCACATGTGCAGTAGCAAGAAATCTGGACTTAGTCTCCAGCGCTCGCACATGTGCAGTAGCAAGAAATCTGGACTTAGTCTCCAGTGCTCGCAGCAACCGTAACACCTTGCTTGGTGTTTTTTTTAAAAGGAGCCAAGATGAACAAGTCATGGTTCAGTAAAGACTTTGCTACCTACCCCGGTGTCATCCTGGGGACGGTTAAGTATGGCGTATTTTTGAATGTGCTTTATGCAAGTCTAGCTGTGAAGTGTACAACTGGGGCACAAGTGCTGCCACTGAAGGGGTGAGTGTGTGTGTGGCCCAATTTTTGGAAAAAAGGAAGACTCCGCTTGGAGTAACCCTTGCTTGCTGTGTTTTTTAAAAGGAGCCAAGATGAACAAGTCATGGTTCAGCAAAGACTTTGCTACCTACCCCGGGGTCATCCTGGGGACAGTTAAGTATGGCATATTTTTGAATGTGCTTGATGCAAATCTAGCTGTGAAGTGTACAACTGGGGCACAAGTGCTGCCACTGAATGGGTGGGTGTGTGTGGGGCCCAATTTTTGGAAAAAAAGGGAGACTCCGTTTGGAGTCACCTTGCGGTGTTTTACATGATTTTAGAAGGGCGTGCCATGCCTATATCTGTGTCTCCTCCTCTTTTTCCTTGTCCAGCTCTTTTGTTTTCGCATGAGTGTATGTCCTTGTCACTTTCCCATGTGTTTGTGTTGTGTTGTGAGTTGTTTGTCACCTTTTGGAGACCTTTGAGGGTGTTTTCTAGGTTTTTTATGTGTTTGTGATTGCCTGACATTGTTTCCTATGCGGTTCGAGTTCGGTTCGTCGAACGTTCGCCAAACCGAACTCGAACGAGACGCCCGTTCGGCAAACCGACCTCGAGCCGAACCGCGACCGGTTCGCTCATCTCTATTAACGACCAGGGACGTAACTTTACTGCCTAAAGTTCATTTGATTGCCTTGGCCATAGCAACAGCTTTCAAATGATGTCCCCTGCTGTTTCTTACAGCAGGGGCCCTTTGCTTGACCCCGGGTGGGGTGGCATCGCCACCCCCTATCGACGATCGATGTGATTGGCTGTTCAAATCTGAACCACCAACCACATCGTTCGCACTAATTTCGGAAAAATAATGCCTGAATTAGTGCGATACTGTGAGATCCGGCTATGAGATGCTGTAGCAACTGCAGCAGATCATAGGTGTCCCTCAAACATGTCGCCCCCAGCCCCTGCAGCACTGATTGGAGCGATCGTGCTATGACGCGCAATCGCTCCAACAGTGTGCAGTAAGGCGGACTGATCTGCAGGTGGCTGCCCTCCCCAGGCCTGTGCTGGTCTGGGAAGCCCTCCCCCAACATGTCTGCAGCGTGGACTGGCTGGTACTTGTGGTACCATGCCACCACTGCAGCCGCCGCCGCTGTCACTGCTCCTGCTCCACGTGAGTACTGTGCTTACCTTGCAGCCCGTGCGCGCTCTCGTGACACCCCCTGCGCGCTCCCGTGATGGCCCCTGCCCGTGCCCCCCTGCGATCTGCCCCCCACGCCCCGATCTGCCCCCCGACATCCCGATCTGCTCCCCCCGCGATCTGCCTGCCTCCCTCATGATCTCTATTCTTCTTCTGCAGCTCCTTCTCCAGTATCCCACTCCCCCTCTGCTCTACCCCTACCCCTCTGCTCTCCCCCTACCCCTCTGCTGTCCCCCCGACATCCTCTTACCTGTCTTCACCGGGTCGTCCGAGGTCTTCACTGGCCCGATCACATCTGCCTCCATCGCTGGGTCCTTCCTGGGTATTCTGCAGAGCTGTCCAACGTCCTGCCTGCTGCTCCTGTAAAGCTGTCCATCTCGCTTGCCTTCTGTTCCTCCTGCAGTTCTTCTGGTCAGTGATTCTCCTGCTAATCCTCTGGGTACTGTGAGTATAACTTTTTTTTTTTCCTTTCTGTATCCCATGCCCATTTTTACACCTCATCCGTCCGTGGTCCATTTTCGGCGGGACTTTTTTTTCTTGTATCCCTGACGCTTTTTGTATCACATCCGTCCATGCGTCCCGCCAAGCGCTGATCAGGGATGCACATAAGGTATCTGCATCCCTGCTCAATTTTTGGCGTGACCTTTTTTTCTGTATCCCCGCCGCTTTTTGTATCGCATCCGTCTGTGCGACCTGCAGTGGCCGATCAGTGCACCGTGTATGTGCGTTTGAAAAGTCAAATTGCGTTCCTTCTCTTCTGAGCCCCGCCATGCGCCCAAACAATTGATTTCCACCACATATGAGGTATCTGCGTACTCAGGACAAATTGCACAATATGTTTTATGGTGCAGTTTTTAATGATACCATTGTAAAAAAAAAAAAAAGCTACCTGATTGATGCAAAAATTTTGTGGTAAAAAAAATAAATAATTTTCACGGTTCAACATTATCAACTTCTGTGGAGCCCCTGGGGGTACAAGGGGCTCACCAAACATCTAGATAAAAAAAAGCTACCTGGTCCAAGTAACAGGTTTGTGGTGGAAAAAAAAAAAGTGTATTCATGGCTCAACATTATGAACTTCTGTGGAGCCCCTTGGGGCTCGCTAAACATCTAAATAAATTCCTTGAGGGGTCTAGTTTCCAAAATGGGGTCACTTGTGGGGGAGCTCCACTGTTTAGGCACCATAGGGGGTCTCCAAACGTGACATAGCGTCCGCTAATGATTCCAACCAATTTTGCTGTCAAATGGTGCTCCTTCTCTTCTGAGCCCCGCCATGCGCCCAAACAATTACTTTCCACCACATATGAGGTATCATCGTACTCAGGAAAAAATGCACTATAAATTTCATGATGCATTTTTTCCTGATACCCTTGTGGATAAAAAGCTACCTAGTTATAGCAACAGTTTTGTGGTAAAAAAAATTTTTTTTTCTTTTCACGGCTCAACATTATAAACTTATTTGAAGCCCCCAGGTGCTCAACGTGCTCACCAAACATCTAGAAAAATTATCTCAGGGCTCTAGTTTCTAAAATGAGGTCAGTTGTTGGGGAGCTCCATTGTTTAGGTACCTCAGGGGGTCTTCAAACCCGACATGGCATCCGCTAATGAGTGCAGCAAATTTTGCACTCAAAAATTCAAATGGCGCTCCTTGCCTTCCGAGCCCTGCCGTATGCCCAAACATTTGATTTCCACCACATATGAGGTATCTGCGTACTCAGGAGAAAATGCACACTACATTTTATGTTGCATTTTTTCCAGATACCCTTGTGAAAAAAAAGCTACCTAAATGAAGCAACAGTTTTGTGGTAAAAATGTTTTTTTTTCTTTTCACGACTCAACATTAGAAACTTCTGTGAAGCCCCCAGGTGTTCAAAGTGCTTACCAAACATCTAGAAAAATTATTTGAGGGCTTTAGTTTCCAAAATGAGGTCACTTGTGGGGGAGCTCCATTGTTTAGGTACCTCAGGGGGTCTTCAAACCCGACATGGCGTCCGCTAAAGAGTCCAGCTAATTTTGCGTTCAAAAATTCAAATGGCGCTCCTTCCCTTCCAAGCTCTGCCGTGCGCCCAAACAATTGATTTTTGCCACATATGGGATATCAGCGTACTCAGGAGAAAATGCGCAATAAATTGTAGGGTGCACATTCTCTTTTCTCCCTTGTGAAAATGAAAATTTTATGGCTAAAGTAACATTTTTGTGTTACAAAGTAAAATTTTCATTTTTTTCTTCCACATTGCTTTGGTTCCTGTGAAGCACCTAAAGGGTTAATAAACTTCTTGGATGTGGTTTTGAGCAGTGCGAGGGGTGCAGTTTTTAGAATGGGGTCACTTTTGGGTATTTTCTGTCACTTCGGCCTCTCAAGGTCACATCAAATGTGAAGTGGTCCCGAAAAAAAATTATTTTGTAAATTTTGTTGGAAAAATTAGAAATTGCTGATGAAATTAACCCCTTCTAACTTCCTAACGAAAAAAAATGTTGTTTCAAAAATTGCGCTGATGTAAAGCAGACATGTGGGAAATTTTATTTAGTAACTATTTTGTGTGACATATCTCTCAGATTTTTGGGCATACATTTTCAAAGTTTGAAAATTGCGAAATGGTCAAAATTTTCGCAAAATTGCCAAAATTTTCACACATAAACGCAAACAATATCGGCCTAAATTTACCACTGACATGAAGTACAATATGTCATGAAAAAACAGTCTCAGAATCGCCAGGATCTGTTGAAGCGTTCCAGAGTTTTAACTTGTCAAAGTGACACTGGTCAGAATTGCAAAAAATGGCCCGGTCATTAGGGTGTTTTAGTGGCTGGGGGTGAAGGTGTTAAACAGTTAATTACGTTTTGGAAAAAAGGAAGTGAAAAACAGACCCAATACGGAATGCATACGGAACTCACACGGACGTATCACACACAAACAAAAACACACACGTACATACGTACGTCCCACGGAAACTACACGGAGGCAAAAAACGGACTATAAATACGGAACACGGACTTCAAATACGGACAGCATCACACATACGTGATTTTCACGTGAGTGTGGCAGAGGCCTTATATTGATATTATATTATTCATAAGTGATTTATATGATGTACAATTTCTATGAACTTATATTTATGTATTTATATGTGCATTCTTTTGTATTTTGAATTACAGGAGACCAATACAACAAAAATCTTTGTGTTACTTCTGTACAATTGAGAGATTAATTTTTACGCATATTTTTCTACATTTTTCCAACCTGTGTTTTGTATATCTACTGCCTGGTGTTTTTTGTGTCAATTTCCTAATCTCCTATTGTTTTTAATGTTTTTTATTATTGTTACTAAATAAAGAGAAATCAAATTTTATTTATGGTATGGGAGTCTTGGTTTTTGGATCTTCACAAATACAGAGCAGGACTCTACCATTTAGTGCTGCCTGATACACTAAACACACCATTCCTGTTTTCACAATATTTAGGGGTTCACAGCCTGACTTGTGAGATATGTCCACATCAGCCACATTAATATGCTGCTAGTGGTCTTCGCAAATACAGAGCAGGACTCTACCATTTAGTGCTGCCTGATAAACTAAATATACCATTCCTGTTTCCACAATATTTAAGGGTTCACAGTCTGACTTGTACTGTCCGTCCACATCAGCCACATTAATACGCTGCTAGTGGCCTCTACTCTATCATTTTGTCCTGCCTGTTACACTAAGCGCACCTCTCCTTATACGCCTTGGAAGTACAGGCCTGCTTGTCTGCTACTGTGATGTTAAAGCGTGTTTTCAGCAGGGCCAGAGGTGGTCCCTCCCTCACTGATACTCAGATAGTGGTATACATATTCCATAGCAGTTTACAATGTGCCCATTGTAGCGGTGGGCTTTACCCTCCTGCTCCTCCTCCTCCATGTCATTCAGCAGCCCTCAATTCCAGTTTTCAGAGGGCCATCATCAGTTCATCAACAGTAATTGTAAATTGCTATCAAGTATGTAGCCCCTATTTAATGGAAGTAGCGATCCTAAAAGTCACAAGTGGATTTTTAACAATTCTTTGCAATATGACTCAGGATATATGCCAGATCAGAATCCCAATTTGCAGACACGGTGTTTCGGGGTGCTTGCCCCTCGTCAGTTCAAAGTATGGGGTGTCTGATCTGGCTCATGAGAAAGCTATGTGGGGACCACGGTGGAACACTATTCTCCTTAAGGAGACTTTGCAAGCCAGTCTGGCTGCCAGTAAGGGGACTTATAGCTGCCACGCCCCTCTGGGAAATATTCAAATTGAGCTAGATCAGACACCCCATACTTTGCACTGACGAGGGGCAAGGACCCCGAAACACCGTGTCTGCAAATTGGGATTCTGATCTGGCATATATCCTGAGTCATATTGCAAAGGATTGTTAAAAATACGCTTGTGACTTTTAGTATCTCTACTTCCAATAGGTGGCGCTGCGCTAGAGTTGGTCTCCTTTACTGGAGAGACAATTTGAATATTTCCCAGAGCGGCGTGGCAGCTATAAGTCCCCTTACTGGCAGTCAGACTGGCTTGCAAAGTCTCCTTAAGGAGAATAGTGTTCCCCCGTGGCCCCTATCTAAGTCACAATGTGGGATAACCCATGGCAAGGCTCTCCACTTACAAATATTAGTTTGGTATGACTACTGTCCTGGTTTGTCCAGTGCACAATGTGCATTATTTACTAAAATTATCACTACGGGCTAGTTCATGATTAACACAGGAAGGAAACAGCTTTATATAGGAAGGGGTGGAAGTTAACAGCAGTAGTCAAAATCAATATTTGGAGGGAATTTATTTTTGCTTGCTCTCATGTTGAGGTATTAGAAACAGTGGAGAAATGTAGTCCTTGCTGAATTTAATCAGAGTAAGTCTGTCTGCATTTTCTGTGTAAAGGCATGTGCGCCTATCAGTGATGATTGCCCCAGCAGGACTGAAAACGCGCTCTGACAACACACTAGCAGCTGGGCAGGCCAGCACCTCCAAGGCATATAAGAAGAGGTCAGGCCAAGTGTTCAGCTTGGACACCCAATAACTCAAGGGAACTGAAGAGTCAGAAGGGACGCAGGTATAGTCACTTAAGTACTTAAGTAGCCCTTGACCAGGTTATGCAATGTCTCTATCCTTGGCATTGTTACAGGCACAGATAGCTCTTGCTGATGAGCTGGTTTATTAAAAATGGCTCAGTTTGCGGAAATTTTCCCCCTACCTCTGTCGGACCTTGTGTTCGTGTCTCTTCCCATTACTCCTCAGTGTTGAAAGGAGTTGCTAACTCTGCCACCAGTGTTGCCTGAGGGTGATGTTTTCAGTGACTGATCTATAATGACTCTCTTGAAAGCTTCTATTGTGCAACCCTTTGGTGACTCCAAAAGGAGAGAAGGAAATTTCTCCTTGTACCGTGGGTCCAGAAACATGGGCAACCAGTATAGGTTGTTGATAAAATGTGCATCATGAGAGGGTCTTGCCACAGACACTTACACATGAATTGTGCCATGTGGGCCAAGCTTCAAACAAGCAAAGGTTCTGTGTCTCCACAAGGAGGAACAATACCCATCCTCCCCTCACATTGACTGACCTCTTTCTCCTCTCCAGCCCATCCATGCTGGACAGACACACACATGGGGTTGAGAGTCCCCTGTATAGCATTGGGAATCCCCTCAGCAGCACAGAAAAACAAGTCCTCTTCCTCCTCATCCTCCTCATCATCGCCCAATGTTGCCTCAGAATATTGGCTGGGCTGGATAGTAACACCCATTGGGAAATCTGACTCCATAGCCACATGCTGGGCACTCAAAGCTTCCTCTTTGAGATTATGCAGTGATTGCTTCAACAGTCACAGCAGCGGGATGGTTAAGCTAATCATCACTCACGAGCTTGGTTCAGTACTCAAAGTTCTCAAGAACTTCACAAGTGTCAGCGATCCACACCCACTCAACAGATGTTATGTATGGTGGCTGACTCAGTCTGACAGGCATGTTGAAGCTGGTATTCAGCTACTGCTCTCTGATGCTCAATAATCCTTGCCAACATATAATATGGAAAGATCCACTGCTTGGGCAGGTTGCACATGATTCGATTACTTTGCAAATTCAAGCGCTCATGCAGCACTGTAAGACCAGCAACAGCGGTAGAGTAATGGCAGAAATGGCCACTAATACGGCGCACCTTCTCAAGTGAACATGAGTTTACACGTTGCATTACACACCAACTTATATGCTGGCTCACTTTTTTTTTTTTTTACTTTCTCAAGTAGGTACGGCAAGTCAAGGTATGTTTTGAGAAATTTCTGAACAATTAGGTTCAGCAAGTGAGCTATGTATGGAACGTGTACCCACCTTTAAAACCACCACCAGGTTATGCTCATTATCACAGACAACCAGACCGGGTTGGAGGTGCAGCTGGGAGAGCCACTGATCGGTTTGTTCTTTTATACCTTGCCACAGCTCTGCTGCAGAGTGTGGTTTCTGACCTAAACAGATCAGCTTCAGCAGAGCGTCTTACCACTTGCTGATGCGCTGCTGCACAGTTCCCAGCTTGGCAGTGATGGGGAGGGAAATTCAGCAGAGGATGAGGAGCAGGAGAAGGAGGAGGGGAGACAGGAAGGGGCATATGATGTACAATATTGGCGTACAATATTAGCTCCTTGTTCCGAAAAAGTAAAACATCAGTCACTAAATGAACTCAACCTGGCTCATAAAGGAAGACCAGATTTTTAAGGAAGACTAGATTGAAAGACAGAAGGTAGAACATCATAAGATTATCTCATTTTCATAGAGTTGTTTTGGATGCAAAAGCCTCTTTAATTAGTAACAAAAATATATAGGCTACCTTAGACCAGTCAGACAAAAATATAAAAGTACAAAATACACAGTATTGTAGGTTCACAAAATTTCAGCAAACCTTGGAGTTCCCATCAAAACGGGCTAGGGTAGGTAGATGAAGTGAAGGTTCTCTAGAAGTATGAAAGAAAAAAACAAATAAAAAGCTTCAGCTCACCCAATTTGTAGTTTTTCCCAGTGCACGGATTACAGTTGGACTTGTTGGATGGTGGTATGGAGAAAGCTTCTTTGTTTCCAGCACCAAGGATAATGAGGATATAGGATATAGTAATTAAAACATCACATTTAATGAAAAAAAAATTAAAAATCAAACAACAATGTCTTTAAAAAGACATAGGGAACTAGTCTACACATTTCAAGCACTTAAGCTCTAAATCAAGACATATTTAGGCTTTAGATCGCATAGCAGAACCATTTGGTTCAAGGAAAACAGCTTATACACATTAATAGCAAGATGCAGAACTAAAACAGAAGAGAAGCAAGATTGAGAAGCTTTAAGGCTTGGAAAGTGGAGTCTGGCCAGTTATAAGAATGTGTTCCCTTACAACTAATCCCTGTTAGAGAAGACACTATTTAAGAATAGTTCTTGATGCACTGCCAGTAAAAATTAGGAATCTCTGAATATCTTTAAGGCCTATACGCAATGGCCAATCCAGAATTGCAAAGTCATTTTCAGAATTCATCTGAAAATCTCTAGAAGAAATTATGTATCTCAGAAATATTATCTGTTGACAATTTAACAAGCATAGCTTGGGTTTGGCATACAGTATGTTCTGTCACAGTCTAAGAAAATTGGTTTAAAAGTTCTATTCCTGGGAGGAGACCTAAAGAGAAAATTTGTTCTTCAAACTGGACATTCTTAAACCTTTTCTTTGGAACTTAAAATGTAAATACACTCTTGTAGCAGTGGAGATCAAATTGTCAAATTGTCCAACGAAATAGGCAAATCCTTCTGGCAAGCTCATCTTTAATCCAACTCCAGAACATAGAGCAGAAAGTGTCCAATGAGACATTATGATTCCAGGTGAGATCAGACCTATATTGGCCAACAATATTAGCTCCTTGTTCAGAAAAAGTAAAGCATCAATCACTAAATGAACTCAACCTGGCTCATAAATTTTGTATGGTAGACTAAATGAAAAACAGAAGCTAGAACATCATAGGGTTATCTCATTACCAAAGAGTTGTTGCAGATGTAATAATAATAATATTAATAATATTTATATAGTGCTGTTAGTTCCACAGTGCTTTACATACATTGGAAACTCTGTCCCCATTGGGGCTCACAATCTAAAGTCCCTATGAGTATGTTTTTGGAGTGTGGGAGGAAACCGGAGTACCCGGAGGAAACCCACGCAAACACGGGGAGAACATACAAACTCCTTGCAGATGGTGTCCTTGGTGAGATTTGAACCCAGGACCTCAGCGCTGCAAAACTGCAGTGCTAACCACTGAGCCACCATGCCGCCTCTTCAAATAGTAGAAGAATATATAAGCTACTCTAGATCAGCAAGACAAAAATTATTGCTGGCAAAGTACAAAATACATAGCTGACTGGTTTACAAAATTTCAGCAAACCCTGGGGTTCCCATCAAAATGTGATGCTGTTGGTAAATAGAGTGATTTATTTACAAGTATATTCCCTCTGAGAAGTGAATTGAGGTAAACGTTGCTTTACAGAAGCTGATGAACTATAAGTTTGACTAATCATGTACAGCCTGTATGATCTGCCAGTAGCCCACTGCAAGTTAAGTTATCAGTCAGAGCAATTCCTTAGCAAAGGTGTTGAGGTTTCTGCACCTGTGAAATCCATGACATGAAGATTTTGTTGTGTCAAACCTGATAAGATTGGTTCTTGAAGCCCTTAGCCTACATTAATGAATGTTGTGAAAATGATGGTATAGTTATACAGACAGAGTTGAGCAAGGATGCTATCATGGACAGCAACTGGTTGTATAGAGTAGTAGATAGGAATAAGCGGACCCAAACGGTAAAGTTTAGGGTTCATGTTGTCTGGGGCTTGAACTGGGATACGCTTCTCACAGAAAATCTGTCTGAGTTTGGAATGATGAATAAAGCTTGTTGAAAGGTTGCAGCACAACTAATCAACAAGCTTTTGGGATGGGGAGGATGCATGGATGCTGCTGGGAACAAAATAAATAAATGAAACAAAAATGACTTGGGTTTTCAAATATTTTTAATAGCCAGCCCTCATCAGTCTACTTCATTTTACTGATTATCAAAAATAGAGAGGATCTAATGCCATTTTTTTTTTTTAAATTATTTATCTATAAGTATATAAAAAGATGATTTGGGTCCCCCCACTTTTGATAACCAGCCAAGGTAAAGCAGACAGCCAGGGGCTGGTATTATCAGACTGTGAAGGTCATTGTTTTTTTGGCCCTTTGGAGTGTAAAAATTGGATCCTGCAGCAGCCACAGAAGTGGTATATCACAATGAATATGGTGATTCTTACATTTTGCCCGGGTTTTCCCGATTGGCCCTTGTGCAGTGGCAATCAGGTAATATTTTGGGCGTTGATGTTAGTTGTGGGATGTGCCATCTATATGAAGCAAAAAAATCATAGGACGGTATTTGGCATTATTTTGGATAAAAGCAGCCACACACATCACTCCTGCACCTCCCGACAAAGCGATTGCGAAATGCGTCGAGGTTCTTGGTGGTATTTCTGTATGGGGTCCGAAGAGACACTTTGGTAGGTCACTTTGCCTGTATCTATTATCCTGAGGTCCTCATATTGATCCCCTTTGCTTTACGTTGTTACGGAGACACTTAGATTGAGTGGCTCATATAGTCCTGTGTTATAGGATATATCCATAAGCTGAATTTCTGTGCCCATAGCATGTTTTTGGACTTGTATATGAGCGGATGGCTAATTGCACAATGTATTATGATCTCTAGCCATATTTTATGAATTAATGATGTTTTCAATTGATTGAAAATCTTTTTGCAGATTATGTATCTGGACTGCTCTGGCTATATAGGTCTTTTGAAAGCAATTAGGGATCATCTATATGATCTATAGGTCTGTTTGGCTATATAAGCTCAATTTCATGTAATGAGGAATCCTTTATATCCATGTGTTACTCAAGTGTGACCCTCCAGACATGCCTCCCTGTTTTTTATTGTAATTTTACAAGCACTACTGCACTTTGTGTTTTTTCCAAATGGTGTGCCTATAAAAAATCTTGTACGTAATAAATAAAATTGTATTTTGACTATATAATAGAATTATCTTGTATTCAATCATGACATAAGAGTCATATTTATGAGTTATGGAGGTCTTTCTTTATTCTCCGATGCACTACCTGCCTGAGCATGCTCAGTAGGCACAACACAGTCCAAGTACCTGGGCAAAGAGGCTTTTCGCAAATGTAGGAGCATGTGTGACACCCTGGGCAAAACCAGGAAGTCACAAATAGACCCCCGCATTACACCATTCCCTCACTAGGAAACACATAGCCAACCAGAAACCCTAGTAACCCCTCTTAGGGAAAGATAGACACACCAGTGGGCGTGACCAGGCGGTTGGGACACACCCACCCAGGGGTCCAGACAGCCCGGGGCGGGAAAACAAGCAGATGAGATTAGTCTGAAGTTCAGTTTGGAGAGGAGTGTGGGCTGGAGCTAAGTGTAGCTCCAGCAGGAAAGTTCAAGTTGAACGGTGCCAGGGTTGGAGCTCTCGTGCCACTGGCTAGGAGGCAGACGGTGGTCTCCATCAGCAGGAGACGGGAAGATGGCTCGGCAGAACCGAGGTGGGCTGGGACAGGGTTGTAGCCCGCTGGTAGCGACACGGGGAACCGACCCGGGAACCGTAGCACAAAGGGGGGTACTCGGACCCTGAAGCCAGAACCTGGAACCAAGCGGACTGGTTAATTCCACGATTGAGGCCAGGACTAGAGGTCCTGTCCCACCCAAAGTCCCTCATAGAAGACAACAGCCCATCGATAGGAATAAGAGGTCACCACAAGGGCCCATAGATCCCACGGGCCAGCGTTTGTGGGCACGGCTCCTTAGGCCACATCCAGCCAGGAGCAAACTCCTGAGTTTCACACTAGGAAAGTCCACCTTACACAAATAGTGCAGAGGAAAAGGATAGAGACCACCAGCCGGGTGGGGGACTATAAATGCAACCGGCCTCGGCAACGGCCACCATCACCTTGGTTTACCAGAGACTTGTGTGGGTCATTAACAGTGAGTACACCAACACTCCCTGCGGTCGCTATTCCCTGCACCGAGCCACCGGGTCCCGTGGCCATCATCCCTGCCCACGGAGGAGTTAACAACTTGCTGCACAACATCTCCCCCGGGTGCCCAATAACAGCAGCGGTGGTGTCCCACCTCACCACACGGGGGAGGCACACATGCTCAGAAGCCCGAACTGAGGACTTAGCCTCAGAAATGACACAATCAGGCTGAGCATGTTCACTAGGTAAAACAGTGGACTTAGGGGTACTTGGCACGCTGCGACATCGCTAGCCGATGCTTGCGATGCCGAGCGCGATAGTACCTGCCCCCGTTGCACATGCGATATCTTCTGATAGCTGCAGTAGCGAACATTATCGCTACAGCAGCTTCACACGCACTTACCTGCCCTGTGACGTCGCTCTGGCCGGCCACCCGCCTCCTTCCTAAGGGGGCGGGTCGTGCGGCGTCACAGCGACGTCACACGGCAGGCGGCCAATAGAAGTAGAGGGGCGAAGAGGAGCAGGACGTAAACATCTCGCCCACCACCTTCCTTTAGCATAGACGGTGCAGGCAGGTAAAGAGATGTTCCTCGCTCCTGCGGCTTCATACACAGCGATGTGTGATGCCGCAGGAACGAGGAACAACATCGTATCTCCTATTGGTGCGACATTATGAAAATGTCCGACGCTACACAGATCACCGATTTATGGCGCTTTTGCGATCGTTTATCGGCGCATCTAGGCTTTACACGTTGCGACATCGTTACCGGCGCCGGTTGTGCGTCACTTTCGATTTGACCCCGACGAGATCGCAGTAGCGATGTCGCAGCGTGCAAAATACCCCTTAGGCTCTGGCTGGGGAAAATCGGCATGTGCATGCGCACTACCCACCTCTCCACACTTAGACGTGGAGGAGGAAGCAGCCAGCTGGACGACCTGAGGCATGTCCAAAAATGGCAGCCGACGCCTGGGCACAACTGGAACCGCAGCAGGCTGCTTGTGACTATGGTGGCGCAGATTCGTAACAGTTTGCCTGTGTCCAAAAGGCTAAAATTCAATGAGAATAGAATTGTGGGACACAAGTTGTGCACTTATGGTCTAGAACATTCTGGCAAAATTAAAAAAAAAGCTTCAGATTTAAGCAATACTTGAAATATATAGTTCTAAGCTCAGTAATAATAAGATCCTTTAGCATCTGTTATCATTTAGTTACATAGTTGTGATAAGATTTAGTAGTGCATGCAAATAGCAGGCAGCTTTCATCCATACACTTTGTGGATTGAACTGAGCTAAATATGAGCCAGTCACATCCACAATTTGAAGATACTTTTCATATGGTCATCTGATCTAAGGCTTTTATAGCTTTTTAACAGAGGCAACAGGGTTCACATGACTTGTCTCCTCTATTTGCTCATTCATGCATTGGATTAGCAGCATATACTACCCTTTAAATCAAGCCCTGCTGTTATCTTGCATTGATCATTATTTCCAACAAACACCAGTTAATGAACATTTTGACTTGAAGAAGAGTTTCTTGCACTTTTTTTTCCATTCATAAATTATCCTTAGTATCAATTTAAAAGACTGTACCCACCATCTGGTACTAATTAAAACACTTTTATATTGGTTTCACTCACTAGTCTATATTTATGAGCCTGGTAAATTACATTTCACATCTCTGCACCATCCTCTTGTCATCAGTTATTCAGATGCAGGTCATTATTGGCTAATTATTTCCAAAAGACAAATTCATTCTGAACTGGGCAACATTTCCATGCACTTTATGTAATAATATTAATTTATGATGGGAAAGAAGAAACAGTAACACATTCATAGCAGTTTGGTTATGTAACCTGGCAAGTGCTTCACCTCTTTAATTGTTCTTTTTCCATTTTCCTGTTATAACTTCGCTCCGTGTAGCTGGTAAAGTATTATACTGAAAATGTAGACTATGTAGGTGATATGGCTATTATTAAAGCTCAGCTGGAATTGAAGGCATTTTCTTGTGAAATGTTTGTCATTTATAGGGCCAAGTTTTAAAACCATAAAATGTGTTAGATTACATTGATAACACATTAAAATGTGAAAGTGTTTACAAAAGAAATTCAAAAACTGAATATTTTATACATAGTTACATAGGTTGAAAAAGACCTGGGTCCATCTAATTCAACCTTCCTCCACCAATTATATATTTTATCACTAAATCATTTATAATCGACAATGTTGTGTGTACTGAGGAAATCATCCAGAAGATAAATCTATTGATTGTATCATTGACTCATTTCTTAGTGGGTAGCCATAGGGATTTACTTAATTATCCATGTACTATACAGGTATGTTAAAGATACAAGTAATTTAAATGAATCCTAATTATGAGGTCAGGACCAGCTCCTGGTTTATGTAGGTCATGTAGCGAGTCCCAGTAGATTCCTTTCTGTGGTGTGTCACATATGGCATAAAATAACATAAACTGCAAATGCTCAATAATAAAACATTTCATATGGACACATTGTAAAGAAGTAAACTTTGAAAAACATTTGTAAAAGACAAATGTAATGGGACACTTCCACCTCCAAAACAGATAGAATTGTGCAATATGCTGAGCCATTGGACTGCTAATGGTCCATATAATTTCGTTACACAAGGCCCTTCTGTTTGTGTCAGTTCCATCTCAGGGCTCGGTGCCGATCACACCAAACTCACCCAACCATGCCTACTTTTTGCCATATATTACAGTTCACTAATAGCATACCTTACAGGGCTCCAAGTAATGCTTGGTATTGTGATTTAAAGTGCACTAATCACCAGGATTTTCCTATATAACCTAAAGCCAGTGCTATACTGGCACTATGATACTGAGTCTATACATACCTTTAGTTGTCAGATAGGATGTATAGGTTTTGAAACACAAGTAAGAAAAGTTTGTAAAATGAGCAGCTTTTTGAATGGCAGCAGGTGCTGATCAGCTGATAGCTGGGTTGAGGTTTGATAGTGATTCCTGCCCCCCACCTGTTCATCATCCCCTATCTGTTATTAATGCTAATTATATTATAGAATCATTTTACTAAGTGGCTAGAAGAACCTGTGCTGATGTCATATCCATGTGACCAGAAGGGGCGGGGCCCCAGCCAACAGAACCCCTAAAACACACAGGTCCAACGTAATCCACACGAGGTCTCACGAGACTTCGAGCTCTGCTACATCTGAAGACACAGTGAGCAGGCACATTACAGAACATGACCTCAGTGACCTCACATCAGGTAACAAGGGGTTAATGACAGACCTGCATCTCCTATCAAAAAAACACATTTTTTTTTTTGCCAACAGATGCATATTTGGTACTGAAATTTTAACATCATATTCCTATACCGAATCTACATCTCCTGGCAATAATATTATCACTGCAGCATCACACCGCATATGGTTTTGATGTGGTTTTTTTTAACAAGAGGTGTATGAATATGGTGTAAATATATCAGCACCAAATTTGCATCTCTTGGCTGAAAAATAAAAAAAACGGTTTTGATGCTGTTTCAGTGTGGTTTTCAGGCAAGAGGTACAAATCTAGTGCTAATGTGTCTGCACCAGATTTCAGCACCAAATTAGCAACTCCTGGCAAAAAAAACACACACAGAAAGAGCGACAAAACCTTTTTGTTTTTTGCATTTTAAGGCCAAGAGATGCAAATTCAGTGATGAACATTTTTATATTCATGCAACCAATCTACACCTCATGACAAAAAACCCAACATCACTATTGCATTTTTTTGCCAGTAGGTGTAGATTGGGTGCAGGAATATGTTGTAGAAATTTCAGAACTAAATCTAGATCTTTCGACAAAAAAACAGCAGTTTTCTGCACGGAGATACAGGTCTGTGAACGAAGAGACCTCATCTGAGGTTATATGGGGAAGTACCAAGCGAATGGCAAAAGGAAAGAGAAACCTTGTTTCTAGGGAGAGGGAAAATGGTGATCCCTGACTGCACCTACTGCTGGTCCCTGGGCTCCCTCAACACCCTAGATAGGTTCCACACCTATGTGCCGACCAAATACCTGATGGTAGGTATCCCTAATGATGGGCCCCAAATAAGGAACAGATTGCATAAGCTCAGCATCAACCCCACTAAACAACTATAGAAGACACAATGGGGAAACACAGGGGGAAAAGCATGAACTACTTATTAAATTACTCAGGTAGAGGTTCAGCAGATACCACAGAGTACAAACCACCTGCTTGCAACCTTGGCTTGGAGGAACTGAAATATCACCAGCACGGTTCCAAGAAAGGAAAGGGTATTTAAATACCAAAGGTATACTGATAATCAACAGCTGGGTGAAAGTCAAGCTCCTGCTAAGTCCAAAAGGGAGAGAGTTAAATCCAGCAAGAAAGCTACTTATACCAATGAATACTGACAGCAAGAACAATAGAAAGTCAGGGAGCATTCTGTGCAGCCAGACGCTGTGACCTTCTATGGCCAGAAACCACACAACAGGCTATCACACATGACACACCTGTGACAGATCACCTGAGGTCAGGTTACCTGTGATTACAGGTGGAGGACCGTGGAAACCTCCAGCTGTGACTGTAAATAACCTCAATGACGTCACAGCTCATCATGTGGCACAATCTCAGCCTGAAGCTCACAGCAGGCAGTCATGCACTATGCCCGCCCGCTGTTCCTTCAGTTGTAGCAGGCTGTAGTCATCATGGGACCTTGTGGGGACTACGTCAGACCTGGGTGTTTTGAGGTTAAAAAATTGGTGAAAGAGGGTGGTTTTTTTGTACTTTATTTCAAATAAAGGATTTTTTGTGTGTTTGTGGCTATTTCTTTTCACTTACATATGTTTGCCTCATAGACGCCAATAAGCATGGGCCTCCACAGCCTGAGAATACCAGCCTAAAGCTGTCAACTTTATCATGGCTTGGTATCAAAATTGGGGGGGTACTGCTCACAATTTTTTAAATGATATATTTCTATAATTAAAAATAATCGCATGCGGTTCTTCTTATTTTGATACAAAGCCAAGATAAGCACACGGCTGGGAGCTACAGCCTGTAGCTATATGTTTTATCTTTGCTGGGTGTCATAATATCATGGGGCCGTATGCCATTTTTTTAATTTATTTATTTTTCACCACGATAGAGCCGAAGACTGGTTCTGTGATTGCAGGCAGTCAGACATGGTGCCACTCAGGGTGGGAGAGTGTCTGACTGCAACCAATCACAGACATTGGGACTGCCGGTGAATGGGGAAAGCAGTGAATAAGTAGGAAGCTAATGAGAAGTCCCAGAAGTAGAATGAGCAACTCCGGAAGCAGTTACAGCCGTGCTGGAGACTCGGTGGATATAACGTGCTTAATTTATTCTTATATTCTTTATTTTTCCTTTATTTTTTTTTTTATTTCTCGAGTTGCCCAACCCGGATAGTTACCCCGAGTTCCCTGAGAACTCGGAAACCAGGTCCAGCACTCGGGTACATTTGAAACATCGCAGATCCAGACTTTACAGTCTGGGTCTGCCCATCACTACTTTTAATTCATGACTCTCAAAGTGGGCATGGATCTACAGACAGTGTGAGGTCTAGCTAAAAAGGGCAGGAGGAATGGCAATACAGGCAGTAACTGCCATACAGAAGACAACTTGATTCCAGTCTTGGATCAATTTTTAAAACACTCTTAATTTCTTGTCTCTCAAAGTGGTAAAGGAGATGCACACGGTGCAAGGCCTCTCCAAAATGGGCACCAGGAATGGCAATACAGCCAACTCCAAATGTACAGAATACACTCTGGTTCCATTTTTTTGTTAATTTTTAAAACACTCTTAAAACATGTCCTTATACGGTCCTTCTTCCCGTCGCCAATCACGTGCCTAGGCCCTTGCTAGCCCTGAACTCACCCTGGCAATTGAGAAGGCTAGCAAGAGCACAAGTCTCACCTGTATAATAATACAACACAAGGGGATAGAGACAGATATGGGGAAAATAGACACAAAAGCTAAAACACTCCAAGATCCTCCAATGCAGCTAAACACCACTGCTGCAATTGTTATGACTTTTCAGCTTCTTGAAGAGACTGGCTCCTTCCAAATTGCTCAGCATAAGAATAATGGCATTCTGTAACCGGCATCAGATGATAAGATACATGACTATTTAGAGCAAAGGGGAATAATGACAAAGAGCTGCAACTTATATTAAGGCTCCAAAGGATAGCCACATAGGAAAGAATCCTTAACCCCTATAGTCCCCAAAAAGCAGATACATTTAAACACAAGCGGCAAACCTGCACAAAAAAAGGCAATTTGACCTTCTGTTCCCAGGCTCATCAGAGGTCTCCCCAGAGTGGGACACATGCATGAAAGCTGAGCCGTGTGTCTAATACTTTCATGTGTAATACAGTCCACTGAATTTAGATCCCCCCCTTCTTAGAACCAGGTGACAGGGCTGGGCACTGTGAGCTAACAGGCAGCCAACTGGGAAGGGAGAGACCAGACCTGGGGGAGGAGAGAGTGACCTGGGAAGTGTGGGTAGACAGCGGGAGGAGTTAGTTAGTTGGTAGACAGAGAGAGAGAAAGGAGTTGAGGAGAGGAGTGTGAAGCGAGCGTTAGTAAAAGGAAAGGTGTCAAGACAGACAACAGACTCTTGAGACACAGGGAAAGTAGAAAAGACTCTGCAAAGACCTGAGTAGAAAGATCAGCCACTCAGAGGATAAAGCAAGAGAGCAAGCTCCAAAGACAGATGGATCCTGTGGGATGGACATCCAGGGCTCCCAGTACTTTGCACGCACGGGGTGCAGATCCCAGAACAGACCAGGACTTCAAGCCATCTGTTATCTTTGCCACGTGGGTGGGTTTCCAAGACTTATCTGCCACTACTAACGTCCGTGGCATCAGCAGCAAAGAGGAGACTGGGAGAAATTCCCTTAAATAGTCCAAGCTGCCCAGACACCAGAGGGACCTCCAAGTGCTCCACGCCAGCAAGGACCGACAAATACACCAGAGTGCAAAAGTGGGAGAGGGGCACCAGGTTGGCTGGCACAGCTATCAAAGACACGGGCGCACCTGGGATCCAGCACATCTCCAGGGTGCTAACCCAAGAAGTAAAAGCAACCAAACTGCACTCCTTGTCTGAACTGACTTATTGCAACGCGCCTCCACATTAACCCTTCACCCACCCCTGGGGAAAAGCCCTGCTTGCGGAGGGCTCCACCATCCACACTGCCCCATTCATCATCCTCAGCGGGAAACTGCAGTGGGGCCATATCATCCCTGGCCGCAAACCGTGAGTGGCAAAGTCGGACTATATTTTATTATTTTTATTTTCATTTAAAAACTGTTTAATGGTGCCCCCGGGTCTGGGACTCCTCGAGCCATGGACCCCCCGGATCCGAGCAGCTTGGCTGCCCCGGGGCGCGACATACATGCTCAGTGTAGTGTATCATACATGATAGTATTAGATACATGTCTCAGCAGACTATCATGTTTACCAGGATTAGATACATGGCTCAGCAGACTATCATGTGTGACACAGGATTAGATACATGGCTCAGCAATCATATGTGACACAGGATTAGATACATGGATCAGCAGACTGTATCACACATGATAGGAGCTCTGACCCAAATGTGAACAGAACCTTGATTGATAAAGAATTAGAATTATATATTTTCCTCTCTGCATTGCAAAAAAAATCATTAGCGGACATATATCCACATTATTTGGACTGCTCCCAGAGCAGCTACTTTTCAAGTGCAGTATGTTGAAGGATAAATACTCGTAGTTTCTCAGTAAAGTTTATTTTTGTCATAGAAATAATAAATATAGAGTTAATATGCATGTTAGCCTGTTATGGATGTGGTTATGGACTGTTATGAGTATTAAGAATTATATGAAGATATCCAAAAACAGGACTCAAAATGGCATTTGAACTGTACTCAGATATGGGACTTTCTGGTCATGTGATTCATGCTGACTTAGCTTAATATAAAATGATGAAAAAGATATATATATATATTTCAGAATAAGCTCTTTTTCCTGGTTACCCAATAGGAGAAGTGTCCCGTATTCTTGGCTCCTAGCCAACGGATTTCTGTAAATGTATCTGAACTTCCGTAATTAAAGCAGTCATATTTCCTAAGTAGATGCATGGTCATCTCTGGTCTGTGTGGATGAATAGCATGCAACTGACAAATGACTCATGATTTGGAATGCAGACAGGTTTAAGACGTGGATGCTTAACTTGGATTGCATCACCCTAAATTATGCTCCCCTTATCAGCCCTCTAATGAATATTTCTATCACAAGAAATGTAAAGGACAAAATAAAAGCAGTATTTTGTTTGCTATGTTAGACCGCTATTACTAACAAATATAATGAAGATTATACAAACCCATTAAACCTGCAGATCAAACAGAACAATTGATGAGGCCATACAACCAAGAAAATAAAATATTTAACTTATTTTCTCTGAAGAAACTGAAATTATACCATACCGACTATGATTTTGTTAAAAAGCATTTAATAAATGTCAGTGAACAGCTTATTATTTTTACACCCACAGTGCTAGAATAATCGTTCATTTAACATATTCATGGCCGTAATTAATAAGTATTCCTCCCTGATGTAATATTAACTGATGTAAATAATTTAAGTGAATATCTCTTTGTTCTTTGGAGATGCTAACTCCTTTGCTATTAAAAAAGCAAAGAAACTTTCTTTTGCTTTCCGAAGCACCTTTGTCAGTCTAATTAGTATTGTATTAAATAAGCCAGCCATTGTATTCAATTATCCACTTGAAGGTCAAACAAAAGGAACTATAATTCTTCAGACTACTTAAGTATACACAATGCCTTGTTTTACATTATTTGCAAGAACAATGCAAAAAAATTCAAATGTGGAAGAAAGCTTACTATGATCTTCGGCATACTCTGACTACATATACATATCTTTATGATATTAATGTAAATTTGAGAAGATTGGTCAATTAAGAAAAGCTTCTTATGATGACTGTGCATGAAAAATGTGACTAGAAGAAACTGGATAAATTGATTTGAAAATGTAGTAATGAGGATTACATCTAAAGGGTAAATATCAAAAGGGATCATACCATGATCAACTGAATATATAATATGAAAGAAGACATTGAAAAATCATGTTTAAACTACACCTACAGTTAGGTCCAGAAATATTTGGACAGTGACACAATTTTCGCGAGTTGGGCTCTGCATGCCACCACATTGGATTTGAAATGAAACCTCTACAACAGAATTCAAGTGCAAATTGTAACGTTTAATTTGAAGGTTTGAACAAAAATATCTGATAGAAATTGTAGGAATTGTACACATTTCTTTACAAACACTCCACATTTTAGGAGGTCAAAAGTAATTGGACAAATAAACCAAACCCAAACAAAATATTTTTATTTTCAATATTTTGTTGCGAATCCTTTGGAGGCAATCACTGCCTTAAGTCTGGAACCCATGGACATCACCAAACGCTGGGTTTGCTCCTTCTTAATGCTTTGCCAGGCCTTTACAACCGCAGCCTTCAGGTCTTGCTTGTTTTGGGTCTTTCCGTCTTAAGTCTGGATTTGAGCAAGTGAAATGCATGCTCAATTGGGTTAAGATCTGGTGATTGACTTGGCCATTGCAGAATGTTCCACTTTTTTGCACTCATGAACTCCTGGGTAGCTTTGGCTGTATGCTTGGGGTCATTGTCCATCTGTACTATGAAGCGCCGTCCGATCAACTTTGCGGCATTTGGCTGAATCTGGGCTGAAAGTATATCCCAGTACACTTCAGAATTCATCCGGCTACTCTTGTCTGCTGTTATGTCATCAATAAACACAAGTGACCCAGTGCCATTGAAAGCCATGCATGCCCATGCCATCACGTTGCCTCCACCATGTTTTACAGAGGATGTGGTGTGCCTTGGATCATGTGCCGTTCCCTTTCTTCTCCAAACTTTTTTCTTCCCATCATTCTGGTACAGGTTGATCTTTGTCTCATCTGTCCATAGAATACTTTTCCAGAACTGAGCTGGCTTCATGAGGTGTTTTTCAGCAAATTTAACTCTGGCCAGTCTATTTTTGGAATTGATGAATGGTTTGCATCTAGATGTGAACCCTTTGTATTTACTTTCATGGAGTCTTCTCTTTACTGTTGACTTAGAGACAGATACACCTACTTCACTGAGAGTGTTCTGGACTTCAGTTGATGTTGTGAACTGGTTCTTCTTCACCAAAGAAAGTATGCGGCGATCATCCACCACTGTTGTCATCCGTGGACGCCCAGGCCTTTTTGAGTTCCCAAGCTCACCAGTCAATTCCTTTTTTCTCAGAATGTACCCGATTGTTGATTTTGCTACTCCAAGCATGTCTGCTATCTCTCTGATGGATTTTTTCTTTGTTTCAGCCTCAGGATGTTCTGCTTCAGCTCAATTGAGAGTTCCTTAGACCGCATGTTGTCTGGTCACAGCAACAGCTTCCAAATGCAAAACCACACACCTGTAATCAACCCCAGACCTTTTAACTACTTCATTGATTACAGGTTAACGAGGGAGACGCCTTCAGAGTTAATTGCAGTCCTTAGAGTCCCTTGTCCAATTACTTTTGGTCCCTTTAAAAAGAGGAGGCTATGCAATACAGAGCTATGATTCCTAAACCCTTTCTCCGATTTGGATGTGAAAACTCTCATATTGCAGCTGGGAGTGTGCACTTTCAGCCCATATTATATATATATAATTGTATTTCTGAACATGTTTTTGTAAACAGCTAAAATAACAAAACTTGTGTCACTGTCCAAATATTTCTGGACCTAACTGTAAGTGTTCACCTACTAAACAGTGTGCATTGTTTTAAAACAAATTTCGAGCCCTCTTCATTGCTCCAATTAATCTATCAGCAATGTACACATGCCACGTTAGTACAGCAGTCAGTTCCATATGCTTACTTGTAACGGCATTTGGCCTTTTTTCTTCAAATTTAACAACAATGGTCTCTTTATTTTTTGAACACTCATTTTAATTGACTATGCTAGATATTGAAAATGTTCATTGTTTCTGCAAGAATATTGCTTTAGCCCTACATTTTGAATTTTAACAAGAAAAAATAGACCATCAATTTATTTTGCAATTGCTCCTGATTACACTGATAGCCCATATGTGGTGGAAAACTACTTTTTGGGCACCTGGCAGAGCTCAGAAGGAAAGGAGCATCAATTGACTTTTGGAGTGAAAAATTGGCTTGAATAGATAGCAGATGCCATGATATGTATGCAGAGCCCCTGATGTGTCTAAAGAGTGGAACCCCTCTCAAATGATGGCATTTGGAAACTACACCCCTCAAGGAATTTATCTAAAGGTGAAGTTCATATTTTAAACCCACAGGAACTTCATGGAATTTTAAAACATTGGACCATAAAATTAATAATGAAAGATTTTCCTGAAAAATGTTAGCAAATTTAGCATTTTCACTAAGATAACAGAAGAAAATGGATGAAACTGCAGCGGCAACTGCAGCGGCTGTACTCCCCAAATTACTGTACACAAAGGGTGGCATCACGAACTACATACCAATTCCCCTGTAAATATCCCCCTTATATTTGAGTGGCCGCACGACCCCCGGGTCCGGAGACCCTCGAGCCACAGCGAACTTGGATCCAAGCAGCTCGGCTGCTGCCACTGGGGCGGCACATAAGTCAATGGGAAATGTGAGTAATTGTCTGCTGGACCCTACAAAGCGGTCTGGGAGCTGAGTAAAAGGTTGAAATGGATTCAAGATTGTTTAAAACAATCATACATCCATTTCAGCCTTTTACTCAGCCCCCAGACCGCTTGGTAGGGTCCAGCAAACAATTAATCAGCTGATGCATGCTCCCCGCCCGCGACCTTTGCTCCCTTGTGCTGTGCTCCCTGCTGCTTCGCTCCCTTGTGCTGCGCTCCCCGCTGCCCGGTCCCTCGCTCCCTGGTGCTGCACTCCCCGCTGCCGGTGCTTTGCTCCCTGGTTCTGCACTCCCCACTGCCCGATGCTTTGCTTACCGCTCCCTGGTGTTGCGCTCCCAGCTGCCGGTGCTTCGCTCCCTGGTGCTGCGCTCCCCACTGCCCGATGCTTTGCTTTCCGCTCCCTGGTGTTGCGCTCCCCGCCGGTCCTAACTTAGGATCGGTCAGCGAGGCGGCAGGAAAGCAAAGCACTAGTCATCTTCCCCACTAACCCCCTCTCTCATACTCACCGACACGGCGCTGAACGGCTGTCACACTGCTCTGGTGGCTTCTCATCTTTCGAAAATTCCGGCCACTCATTATTCCATCTTGTATTCCCTGCTTCTCCCGCCCACCAGTGCCTATGATTGGTTGCATTCAGACATGCCCCCATGCTGAGTGATAGCTGTCTCACTACAACCAATCACAGTCGCTTGTGGGCGGGTCTATATCGTACAATGCAATAAATAAATAATTTAAAAAAATACAACGTAGGGTCCCCCTCAATTTTGATACCAGCCAAGATAAAACAGACAGCTGGGGGTTGGTATTGTCCTCCTGCGTGGGGGCACATAGTTATTGCCCCCCCCAGGGTAACTATAGCAACCGGTAGCCGCCCCATATTTGGCTCATCCATTAGATGCGCCATATCTGTGTCTATCCCAGCTCTTCCCAATTGCCCTGGTGCGGTGGCAATCGGGGTAATTGAAAGGGTTAATGACAGGTGATAATTGACACCTGTCATTAAGCCCTGGATTGGTAATATTTAGGTTTTGATGAGACCTCCATATTACCAATCCTGTAATTAAATAGTTAATAAAACACACACACAGAGATACAAATCTTTTATTTAAAAATAAACACACAGACACCTTCTTTAACCCATTTGTTAACCCCAAACATACCCAGCTCCGACGTAAATGCACAACCGATGTCCAACGCCGGCTCTGCTGTATCCAGTCCTCGTACTGAGCGGTGACATGAAGCTGCTGCTCAGAGCGAGAACCAGCACGGAATGACAACTCTTAAGCCCGCTGGTGTCGAAACAATGATGTCAGAGCTGTCATTCAGCGACTCAGCATCTCCCTGCCAGCGCTAAACTGTGTCGTGCAGCACTGACGTCATCGCTCTGATAACAGCGGGCTTCAGAGCTGTCATTCTGTGCTGGTTCTCGCTCTTAGCGACAGCTTCATGTTACTGCTCAGTACGAAAACTGGATAAAGCAGAGCCAGCGTTGGACCTTGGTTGTGGATTTACGGCGGAACTGGGTATGTTCGGGGTTAATAAATGGGTTAAAGAAGGTGTCTGTGTTTATTTTTAAATAAAAGATTTTTATCTGTGTGTGTGTATTTTATTAACTATTTAATTACAGGATTGGTAATATGGAGGTCTCATCGAAACCTAAATATTACCAATCCAGGGCTTAATGACAGGTGTCAATTATCACCTGTCATTAACCCCTTATTACCCCAATTGCTACTGCACCAGGGCAATTGGGATGAGCCGGGATAAACGCCAGATATGGCGCAACTAATGGATGTGCCAAATCTGGGGCAGCTGCCGGTTGGTATTCTTACCCTGGGAGGAGCAGTAAATATGTGCCCCCCCAGAGGGAGAATACCAACCCCCAGCTATCTGTTTTACCCTGGCTGGTATCAAAATTTGGGGGACCCTACGTCGTTTTTTTATAACATCTATTTATTTATTGTACTGTACGATATAGACCCGCCCACCAGCGGCTGTGATTGGTTGCAGTGAGACAGCTGTCACTCAGCGTGGGGGCGTGTCTGAATGCAACCAATCATAGGCGCCATTTGGCGGGGGAAGCAGGGAAGACGAGATGGAATAATGAGCGGCCGGCATTTTCAAAAAAGGAGAAGCCGATGGTGCAGTGTGACAGCCGTGCAGCGCCGTGCCAGTGATCGGTGAGTATGAAAGAGAGAGGGAGAAAGAGAGAGACCGACAGAGAGAGAGACAGACCAACAAACAGAAAGAGAGAGACCAACAGACAGACAGAGAGAGAGAGAAAGAAAGATAGACTTCACTGATGGCTTTCCCGTCCGATGCTTTCCTCCCCGCTGCCTCACTCCCCCGCCTGGTGCTTCCCTCCCTGCTGTCAAGTGCTTCACTCCCCCGCCGCCTACCCGCCCAATCCTAAGTTAGGAGCAGGCGGGGAGCGCAGCACCAGGGAGTGGAGAGCGTGCATCAGCTGATTGTTTAAAAAAGCTGGTGGCTTTTTCCCGCTGGTTTTTAATCAATCATGCATCCATTTCAGCCTTTTACTCAGCCCCCAGACCACTTTGTAGGGTCCAGCAGAAAATGACTTGCATTTCCCATTGACTTGCCTTGGACTCACTACTCTTAACTAGTACCCGAGTATTAGGACCTACTCGTTACGAGTATAGTGAGTCCGAGTATTTCACTACTCACTCATCCCTAATTGCAGACACTATATCTCATTTGCAGAGATACTGAGGTTCTAAAACAACAGAAACCCCCTCAAAAGTGACCCCATTTTGACAAGAAATTTATCAATGGGCATTGTAAGCATCTTGAACCCATTGATGCTTCACAGAATATTATAATATTGGGCCGTGAAAATGAGATACTATGTTTTATTTTCAATAAAATTATGATGAAGGCAAAAATTTAAAATTTTTACAAGGGTAAAAGAATATAATGGAATATCTCCTGGGTATGGCAATACCTCATATGTGTTTGAAACTACTTTTCAGGCACAGTGCAAAGCTCAGAAGGGAAGGAGCACTATAACGGAGTGCTGATTTGGTAAAAATGCTTTGTGGGAGCCATGCCATATTGGAAAAGCCTCTGAAAGGTCAGGGGAGCAGAACACCCCATAGGTGACCCTTTTTACACATACAGTGCCAGTTAATATATATATATATATATGTTATGAGCATATAACATTGCTGAAATGAGAAAGTGCAATGGGTCCTATTTGGCTATACAGGTTAAGGTGCTGCTCTATGTGCTCACCTCAGGATGAAATATACAGGTTGCTGCACTTCCACAGACTCCACAAGCAGGGCAAATTATTCAGAAAGAAAAGAATGTGTAGAACCCTGCGTTGTCATCAGAAAGATGGAGTATTCAGGTTCTAGATTTAGCTGTTTACTTTGTCAATGCGTTTTGAAGTCTCTGACTTCTTTATCAGGACTATAACCATACATAAAATACATACAGAGAATGACAGTTATAAGTAGCAGTTAGATTTAAAACTGTTATTGTCTGCAATGAGACTTCAAAATGCATCAACCTATTAAACGACCAATTCTATAACTGCATGATTGCATTTTTTGCGGCAATGATGAATTATACATGTTACTTACTGACCGATGAACATATAACACTCACATACACAGGAAATGAAAAGGGGAAGGCACGGCTGCACCCAAATGGTCCTCGTACAAACTATAAGACCCTAGCCACTCAACTAACTGCACCACCTCGGACATGTGTCCCTGAAAGGCCATTGAGGAATTTCTCATGCCTAATGAGGAACCAGAAGATCAGCCACAGACACTACCTGTAAGGGGGGGGGGGGGGAAGGTGTGCAGTAACAAACAGAAACCCAGAAATGGCACCTGAGCTTTTGAAAGCAATAACTGAGCAGACAGATTAGTGGCTTGAGCTGTTGGACCTCCATCCAGGGATGGTACAGTCATGGCCAAAAGTTTTGAGAATGCTACAAATATTAATTTTTACAAAGTCTACTGCTTAAGTTTTTCTAATGGCAATTTGCATATTCTCCAGAATGTCATAAAGAGCGATCAGCTTAACAGCAATTACTTGCAAAGTCAATATTGGCTAAGAAAATGAACTTCAACCCCCAAAACACATTTCAACATCATTGCATTCCTGCCTTAAAAGGAGCAGCTAACATTGTTTTAGTGATTGTTCCATTAACACAGGTGTGGGTGTTGATGAGAACAGGGCTGGCGAACAATCAGTCATGATTAAGTAAGAATGACACCACTGGACACTTTAAAAGGAGGCTGGTGCTTGGTATCATTGTTTCTCTTCAGTTAACCATGGTTATCTCTAAAGAAACACGTGCAGCCATCATTGCTCTGCACAAAAATGGCGTAACAGGGAAGAGTATCGCAGCTACAAAGATTGCACCTCAGTCAACAATCTATCGCATCATCAAGAACTTCAAGGAGAGAGCTTCCATTGTTGCCAAAAAGGCTCCAGTGCGCCCAAGAAGGACCAGCAAACGCCAGGACCGTATATTAAAACTGTTTCAGCTGTGGGATCGGACTACCAGCAGTGCCGAGCTAGCTCAGCAATGGCAGCAGGCTGGTGTGAGTGCTTCTGCACGCACTGTGAGGTGGAGACTGCTTGAGCAAGGCCTGGTTTCAAGGAGGGCAGCAAAGAAGCCATTTCTCTCCAGAAAAAACATCAGGGACCAACTGATATTCTGCAAAAGGTACAGGGAGTGGACTGCTGAGGACTGGGCTAAAGTCATTTTCTCAGATGAATCCCCTTTTCGATTGTTTGGGACATCTGGAAAACAGCTTATTAGGAGAAGAAGAGGTGAGCGCTACCACCAGTCTTGTCTCATGCCAACTGTTAAGCATCCTGAAACGATTCATATGTGGGGTTGCTTCTCAGCCAAGGGAATCGGCTCACTCACAGTCTTGCCTAAAAACACAGCCATGAATAAAGAATGGTACCAGAATGTCCTCCAAGAGCAACTTCTCCCAACTGTCCAACAGCAGTTTGGCACCCAACAATGCCTTTTCCAGCATGACGGAGCACCTTGCCATAAAGCAAAGGTGATCACTAAATGGCTCATGGAACAAAACAGAGATTTTGGGTCCATGGCCTGGAAACTCCTCAGATCTTAATCCCATTGAGAACTTGTGGGCAATCATCAAGAGACGGGTGGACAAACAAAAACCAACAAATTCTGGCAAAATGCAAGCATTGCTTATGCAAGAATGGACAGCTATCAGTCAGGATTTGGTCCAGAAGTTGATTGAGAGCATGCCAGGGAGAATTGCAGAGGTCCTGAAGAAGAAGGGTCAACACTGCAAATATTGACTTGCTGCATTAACTCATTCTAACTGTCAATATAACCTTTTGGTACTCATAATATGATTGTAATTATATTTCTGTATGTGATGTAAACATCAGACAAACACAATTAAAAACAAGAGGGCAACAGATCATATGAAAATATAATTTTGGTGTCATTCTCAAAACCTTTGGCCATGACTGTAGTGTGCGATAATGGTCGTAATCTGGTGGTGGCTTTAAACTTGGAAAGCTGGAATATGTTCCTTGTATGGCCCACGTTGTAAATTTAATAGTTCAGCACTTTCTGAAGAAATACCCTGGGATACCAGACCTAGTTACCAAGGTACAACGTATTAGCGCACATTTCCGCAAGTCATCTCCCTCTTTTGCTGGGCTGGCAGAGCTGCAGCAGCACTTATACTTGCCTCGTCACAGACTAATATGTGACCTCCCTACTAGATGGAATTCAACCTATAATATGTTGGCCAAGATCCTTGAACAGCATAGGCCAGTATCCCAATTCCAGCTGGAACATGCCCATCAGATGCAGCTGCCAGACATAAGTACTGCCGAGTGGGTGGGAATTGCAGACATTTGTCAGGTCTTGGAGAATTTTGATTACTGTACCAACATTGTGAGCATTGATGATGCTGTTATCAGCATTACCAATCCACTGATTTGTTTATTGAAACATTCTCTGTATGGTCTGACTGACCAAAGTGTTCATGCACCCGAGTTGTCTGTGGATCCATATTTCACAATGGTTGCTAGTAATCCGCACAACCTCGGCCAACAAGGTTAGGCCACCTTTGCTCAGCATCATGAGGATGAGGATGAGGAGGATGATGAAGAACAGGAATGCTTTGAAGTTGGAAACCAAGGGATTGGCAACCCAAGCTTTAGGGCTGTCCAGTATGGATGGCCTGAGGAGGAGCAGGAGGAGGAGAGAGAGACTGAGGTGGAGAGGAGGTTTAGGGAGACAGAATGTATTCTTAGCAGTGACACACAAAGGTTTCCAGTTCGGAGTCTTGGGCACATGGCACAGTTCATGTCACACTGCCTTTCTCATGACTGTCGGCTAGACCACATTTTGGCAGACAACAAATACTGGTTATGTACCTTCCTTGACCCACGCTACAAAGACAAATTTGTTTCTCTACTTGTGGAGGCAAATAAGGATTGTACTACGGAAACATTCAAGAGGGCTGTAGTGGAGCAGTTGATGAAACGATTACCCTCAGATCATGCTGGCATCAGAGGTAGCGTGTCATCTCACGCAACAGGATTACAAGAGAGGGCTACGCATAGTAGGCGCAACACAGGCTGGCAACTAATGTGCCAAAACTTGTCCATTTTCCACAAACCGTCATTATTTGTGAATCAGATAACGGTTGAGGGAACGGTGACAAAGAGGGAACAGTTAGGTAAGATGGTGAGGGACTATGTAGGTTACTGTATCAGTGTGCTTTCCGAGTCTACTGTTCTCTTTAACTACTGAATTTCCAAGCTCAACACTTGGTCAGACCTCGCGTTTTACGCTTTGCAAGTGCTAGCTTGCCCTGCTGCGAGTGTGTTGTCTGAGAGTGTTTTCAGCTCAGCGGGGTCAACAATAACAGATACTCGCACATAACTATCTACGGAAAGTCCAGACAGTTTGACAATGATCAAAATGAACCATAGATTGATTGCCCCAGAATATCTCAGGCCACATGTTAACAAGACCCAATAATAAGTGTAGCCCCAAAAATTTGTATTTGTTAAGTTCAAATAAGTTCCATTGTTTCTCATTCAAGACTATTATGTCTTCTATGATCTAATGACACCGCATGACTAATCTAACTTGTTAGGCTAATGCGATGTAATTGTTTGGCCCAATCACCCAGGGCAATATTTTTCAAGCCTTTGTACATTATGCACTGGCACAACCACTGTTGAGGCTACACTGTCTAGAACAATTGTTTAGGCAGTCTCTATTTGTGTTCTTTATTGATGCTGTGCTCCACGGTATGTTACACATGGCCCGCTACAAAATCTGATTTTTTTTTAGCTCCTTGGCATGTTATGCCCTGTTGCTTATCCTACCAATTTTTAAAAAAAAAATCTGTTTCGAGCTGTTGGGAGTACCTTGTGATGCAGTGCTCCATGGTGCATTTGAGAGTACCCGGGGATGATGGAACGGGGCAGCAAGGTGTTAGAACCCTCCACGAGTAGGGGGGAATGCCCCGTGACTCAGTGTGGGAATGAGGCCGTGGGATGCAGGGATCACTCTTGTACTCACTCAGTCCATTAAGCAGACACCGACAAATAGGTAAACCAAGTCTCTGGACACCGCTGCCGCTGAGGGGAGCTAGTTTGGGTCCCGTCCCCAATGGTGCTGCCTGGTGATCCGTGACCTGCCTCCTGGCACTAAGTTTAATTCTCTGGTGGTCCCGGTAGTGTGAAACTTGCCGGGTCCCGCTCCCCACTGTGGCTAAGTATGGGAGCTTGCTCTCAGGGCTCACGCTTGGGATTTTCTGGACCATTTTAGATGGAAAGTCCTAACACCCTCGTTGCGCTAGTGCCCCGATTTTGGAGCAGTTGAGAACGAATCTTGAAGGCTCTGTTCTCCATGGGTAAATTATCGGGTTGCATGCAGCTACTCCCTGACCTAGGGTCCACGTACCCCGTCGTGCCTTGGTCCTAGCCCGGTGATGGTGCAAGGCCGCCGGCTGTCCTGCTCAACAGATCCGAGCCACTTGCCACTATCCCCTGTGACCGGGAGTCCAACTCCTCTAGGCCCAGACCACCATCTGCAAACTAGACAGTTTCTCTATGGGAGTCCCCGCTCCGACCTCCTAGGAGCTACTCACAGGTCGAGGACTACTCTCTATCATCACTCACTAACACTCTCTGACCCACTGACTACACTCCTCACCTCCCCTTCCTGACCCCCCAAGTGGGCGACTCTATTCCACTCAAGCTGTCCACTTGTGTGTCTGGTGGGTGTGGTGCAGGATGTATCTAGGATTTGATTAGCTGATGTAGGCAACTCCATTTGGTTAGGGACCCTAACCAAGAGGGAGGTGGATACTGCATGGGAGGGTAGATTGTGCAATACCCTGTGACGACCTGATAGTCCAGGGGCATCAGAAATGTGTTCCTTTAATATGATAGCCCTCTGGGAGGGAAGTTTAATGATCTCAAGTATAGATTTCACTTTTTAACCAAAGAACTTCAAGTTATAACTCATTAATGGAAAATTGTCATTTTGTGATAAACCATTCTAGCATTCACAAATATTTCTTAATTTTTCCATGTGAAACTTAACTTCACCTTAAAATTCAGATATTTTACTTTGTTGGATAAGCTAAAAGCCTTAATGATCAAAGATCACAAAATAAAAGGAGTAGTCCATGATTAGAACATAGTGTATATTTTTTTGTTGCACAGTCCATGAATAATCTTTTTTCAAAATCTTGATAATCTTTTTCATACTGATGTCAGAATGAGGTAAAACCTTTGAAAATAATTGATAGACATTAAGCCGCTCGGCTAATTTTAATTATTAACATATTAAAGTTAATTAATTAAATAATTGCGTTAATTTGTATTCATTCATATACAGTAAATCTATTTTATCATGATATTGTTAATTGTATACAAACGATTTCCCTTTGCTAGAAAAAGTATGCATTTTACCGACTTGTACTGACTTATCTTGCACAATTCTTTGAGATTTTTTGACATGAATACATAAAATGAAATATTATTAATGGGTCTGCACCTAGCAAATATAAAGATTTCAGTGAATATCCCAGAAGAGCAAAATTCTCATACCATATATTATGTCTTTTTAGCTTATTCCCATCTTCATCTTTTTCATAATTCTTTCCCAGTACAATGGCTCATGTAAAACTTAATGTCACTGAATGTGTCATGTAATTAAGGTAAGTGCTTGCTGAAAAGAGAAATTGGATTGTGAGCCCTATAGAGAAAAGATCCAATTTGAGTGAATGCATTTTTTGCACAGCTGTGCTGAATATCTTTGAATTTTATAAATAACAGTCAATAATAAATATGAAAATAAATATCAATATATTCATATAGTATATAAAAGTAATAGAAAAGAAAATGTTTGAGACTATTGTGAGTTTTTATTTTTTATCAAAAAATCATACATATTTATAGAGAAAAATGTTTTGCCGTGCCAATTAGGACATAAAATAAAACAGTGTGCTTTGTTTAGAAATGGATTAGATATAGGGATGAGCAAGCCCAAACTGTAAAGTATGAGGTTCGTACAAAACACGTGGTGTCCGGGTCTTGGGCTCAAACATGAGCTAAAGAAAAGTCCATGTCTGAGTTTTCTACATTCCCTGTCTAGATGCTTCTATACACTCTCCCTTCTCCAGCAGCTATCCCTGCACTAAATGTAGCTAAATGCAATATTAATAGAGAATGTAATGATGAAACTTCATCTTGAAAAGTTATTTGGCTTTATGTTGCAGCAGAAAGGAATTTAAAGGTATAATCCATGCATAGATGCCTATAATACTCTGTCCCTTATCCAGCAGCTAGCCCCACATTAAATGCAGGTAGTAGGCATATCAATAGGGACAAAAATAGATGTAAGATGGAAAAATATTTTTGGTTTTGTATTGTAACTGCAAGGACTGTAAGGCTATAATCCCTGCTTAGATGCCTCTAATACACTATCCCTTAACAGTATTATTAGAGAATAGAATAGACAAAAGGCTGCTTTACACACAGCGACATCACTAGCGATGTCGCTCGTGAAAGCCCCCGCCCCCGTCGTTTGTGCGTCACGTGCAAATCGCTGCCCGTGGTGCAGAATATCGCTAGGACCCGTCACACATACTTACCTTCCTAGCGACGTCGCTGTGGCCGGTGAACAGCCTCTTTTCTAAGGGGGCGGTTTGTGCGGCATCACAGCGATGTCACACGGCAGGCGGCCTATAGAAGCGGAGGGGCGAAGAGCAGCCGCATGAAGGTCATGCCCACCTTGTTACCGGAGGACGCAGGTAAGGTGTTGTTCGTCGTTTCTGGGGTGTCATTTGAAGCGATGTGTGCTGCCTCAGGAACGACGAACAACCTGCGTCCAAAAGCAGCAACGTTATTTTGGAAATAGACGACATGTCAACAATCAACGATTTGGTAAGTATTTTGTATCATTAGTGGTCGCTCGTACGTGTCACACGCAGCGACGTCGCTAACGAGGCCAGATGTGCGTCATAAATTCCGTGACCCCAACGACATCTTGTTAGCGATGTTGTTGCATGTAAAGCCCCCTTTAGCCTTGGAAAGAACTTTTTGCAGAAGCAAGGCTGAAGGGCTATAATAGGCCTCTAATACACTATCCCTATCCAGCAGCTAGCTCTTCATTAAATGCAGCTAATAGCAGTAATATTAGAGAATAGAATAGATTAGACTTAGCCATGAATAGAACTTATGGTTTTACACTGCAGCAGCAAGGACTGTAAGGCTATGTGCGCACATTGCGTATTTGCATGCAGTTATGCTGTGATCTGCACCGCAGGGTAACTGCATGTGTCCTGCGTCCCCAGCATAATTTATGAAGATTATGCAGGAGACGTGCACACGTGGCGTGTTAGAGCACAGCACTTTGGCTGCTGCCCGAAGCGCGCGTTCTAAGAAGTGACATGTCACTTATTCCGTGCGGTCTGCATGCAGCGCCCACTCTGTCTATGGGAGGGGCTGCACTCAGAGCGCATGGAATCGGCTTTTTTTTCACTAGGGACTCTATCTGCAGCGATTTGAAGCGCACGTGTGCTGTTCAAATCGCTGCAGAAATTTCAGCAGGGACAGAACACTACGTGCGCACATAGCCTAATTCCTTCTCCAGCAGCTCTCCTAACACTAAATGCAGTAGATGCCTCTAATACACTATCACTTATCCAGCAGCTAGACCCACACTAAATGCTGCTAACAGTGGTATTAATAGGAACTAGAATAGAATAGATGTAAGACTCAAAATTACTTTTGGTCTTATGTTACAGCAGCAAGCACTATAAGGGTATAATCACTGCTTAGATGCCTCTAATACAATATCCTTTCTCCAGCAGCTAGCCCCTCATTAAATGCAATAAATAGTGATATTAATAGAGACTAGAATAGATGTATGACTGAAAAGGACTTTTGGTATTATGTTGCAGCAGCAAGAACTGTAAGGCTACTATAAACATTCCTAGATGCCTGTAATAAACTATTGAGACACCTTGGACTGCCGCATCTGGTAGCCTGATGGTGCCGCACTTGAACTCCTCTAGATATGCCCCTACTTAAAGGGTAACTATCATTTCTAAAAAAATGTTATATAGTCTAGGTGTTATATATCCTAGATGTGGAAAATGTGATATAACAAGAGACAAGGAGACCAATGCGTGGAGGATCGAATTTAAAACAAATTTCCTGTAAGTTCTTATGGTAAGCAAGGTCCTCTCTTTTTCTCTTCTAGAGTGAATCTGTTAGATTAGCAGGGTTCTCTCTCTCAGTCCTTTAGTGAATTAGCTCTCATGTTCTGCCAGGTCTCTATAGGTCATTGTAGAGTGTAGGGTCTATCCAGTTGTAAAGGTTTAGCACTCAGGAATAGAGTTGTTGTGCTTAGAAGAATGAGGAATATCAACTAAAAGAGTAACCTTCAGCACTGAACATTAGAACATTAGAAATTTAAAGTGTGAAATCAGGTAATTTTATTATTTTGGCATAAGAAGATGACAGACAGTAGCACAACATTTCAGTGGACAATTTGCATTTCTCAATGGTATCTGTAGGGTGGCACTGGTATAATCCAGTATGGGTTGCTGTGGTGTTACACATAGTGTCATTTTATCTCCATAGAGTTGCATTGGCCCCTGTGAACAAGCCATGAAGTGAAGACATACGTGTTGCCCCTACCCCTTCATTATGTAATAATGTTTCCCATCTGATACTAATGTCCCCTATCTTGGGCTTCTTACAGGTATATATGTCCCCAATCATGGGCCCTTTCCTGGTATATATGTCTCCCATTCTGGACAAATCCTGGTATACACACTGCCAAACAAAAATGTAAGAATGTTTTAAACTTTAGAAATTTAGGCTCTAACCATCCCTCAATTGCTGTGAACGTGAGACTACCATCATTATACACCGTGTACAAAATTATTAGACAAGTTGTATTTTAGAGGATTTTTTTTTATTATTGATCAACAACTATGTTCTCAATCAACCCAAAAGACTCATAAATATCAAAGCTTAATATTTTTGGAAGTTGGGGTGTTTTTTTTTAGATTTGGCTATCTTAGGAGGATATCTGTTTCTGCAGGTAACTATTACTGTGCAGAATTAATAGGCAACTTAATAAAAACCAAATATATTCCAATCTCACTTGTTTATTTTCACCAGGTAAACCAATATAACTGCACAAAATTTAGAAATAAACCCCAAAAAATTAGTGACCAATATAGCCACCTTTCTTTCTGATGACACTCAACAGCCTACCATCCATAGATTCTGTCAGTTGCATGATCTGCTTACGATCAACATTGCGTGCAGCAGCCACCACAGCTTCCAAGACACTGTTCCGACAGGTGTACTGTTTTCCCTCCCTGTAGATCTCACATTATATGAGGGACCACAGGTTTTCTATGGGGTTCAGATCAGGTGAACAAGGGGGCCATGTCATTATTTTTTCCTCTTTTAGACCTTTACTGGCCAGCCACGCTGTGGTGTTGTTGGATGCATGTGATGGAGTCTTCTCCTGCAAGAAAATCATGCTTTTCTTGAACGATATTGACTTCTTCCTGTACCACTGCTTGAAGAAGTTGTCTTCCAGAAACTGGCAGTACGTCTGGGAATTGAGCTTCACTCCATCCTCAACTCGAATAGGTCCCACAAGTTCATCTTTGATGATACCAGCCCATACCAGTACCCCACCTCCACCTTGCTGCCGTCTGAGTCGGAGTGGAGCTCTCTGCCCTTTACTGATCCAGCCTGTGACCCATCCATCTGGCCCACCAAGAGTCACTCTCATATCATCAGTCCATAAAACCTTTGAAATATCAGTCTTAAGATATTTCTTGGCCCAGTCTTGACATTTTATCTTATGTTTCTTGTTCAAAGGTGGTCATTTTTCAGCCTTAACTTGGCCATGTCCCTGAGTATGGCACACCTTGTGCTTTTTGATACTCCAGTAACATTGCAGCTCTGAAATATGGCCAAACTGGTGGCAAATGGCATCTTGTCAGCTTCACGCTTGATTTTCCTCAATTCATGGGCAGTTATTTTGCGCCTTTTTTGCCCAACACACTTCTTGCGACCCTGGTGGCTATTTGCCATGAAATGCTTGATTGTTCGGTGATCACGCTTCAAAAGTTTGGCAATTTCAAGACTGCTGCATCCCTCTGCAAGACATCTCACAATTTCTGACTTTTCAGAGCCCGTCAAATCTCTCTTCTGACCCACTTTACCAAAGGAAAGGAAGTTGCCTAATAATTAAGCACACCTTATATAGGGTGTTGATGTCATTACACAACACCCTTCCTTATTACAGAGATGCAAATCACCTGATTTACTTAATTGGTAGCTGGCTCTCAAGCCTATAAAGCTAGGAGTAGGACAACATGTATAAAAAGTATCATGTGATCAAAATACTCATTTGCCTAATAATTCTGCACACAGTGTATAGACAATCATCTTGGCTATATATTACATATATTTGACTTGCAACTAGTTATCATATGAATAGTTGTGCACATTCTTGTCATGTCACTGCATTGGTACTTTTTTGTTCCTAGGGATAGAAAAAATCTTTTTCTTCCTGTATACTACAAATTACAACCTGCTTTTACATTCAATTCTGGCACAACAAACATGGGAGTGCAGGAGGCTCATATGCTTTGAAATAGTGAGATCACAGACGTCCATTCAAGCACCGTGCAACGCCTTTTTCAAACGTCTGGAATGATCGCCCGAATGAAAGTGAAGAAGCCACAACTTTAAGAATATCATAAGAAGCATAGTTTAAAGTTTTAAAAAAAATTACAAAACGTGGACAGTAGAACACTGGAAAAGGGTGATTTGGAATGATGTGATGACAGACAGTAGCCCAACATTTCGGCGGACAATTTGCATTTCTCAAGGGTATCTGTAGGGTGCCACAAAGTGTGTCATTTTATCTCCATAGAGTTGCATTGCCAATGTGAACAGGCCATGAATTGAATGCCAATTGCCTTGTATATAGCCAATCACTGCATGTTCATGGCAAAGCTCATTCTGTAAATATGGGCCTTTACAAGCAGTGGAATTGCATGATCACTCTTTAATAGATAAGCTTACTATCACTGACCATGAGTTTTGAACCAGAGCGAGCAGACAGAGGCTGCAGTGCTGGGACAATGCACACATTTTGCCTCACACACTATGAAATGTGCCAGTACCTCACCTGACTTATCTCAGCCTGAGACTGAAGTCATAGGCAAGTGGTAAACTCATCGCTGACCGTCCGACTCCGATTTTATTGAAAGTGCAGGTACAGCACACCTCCTCTCTCACTGATTAGCCGACTGCTTCTGTACCGGGCAGATCCACAACCCTGTCAGGTACGGCCGCAGCCTCTGTGACCATGATCCTTATGCCACTGTCCAGTACCTTGGCTCTCTATCCCCACTTTTAGTACAGAACAGTATATAAGTTATGTTTCCTACCTACAGTATACCACAAAAATGAGTACACCCTTCAAATTTCTGTCAATATTTTATTATATCTTTTCATGGGACAACACTGAAGATATGACACTTTGATACAATGTAAAGTAGTCAGTGTACAGCTTGTATAACAGTCTAAATTTGGTGAGTCCACTAAAAAAGTCAGCACACAGCCATTAATGTCTAAACCGCTGGTAACAAAACTGAGCAAACACCTAAGTTAAAAATGTGAAGGTGTACTCACTTTTGTGATATACTGTAAGTTGCTCTCTAGCCCACTGTGCTTAACCAACAAGGCATTGTATAATAAAGTGTCGATGAGCAAATAAAATAGCACAGCAGAAAGGGAGTTATTACAACACCACCCTACAAATTATAATAGATAATGTAGATGACTATTGTCATGTAAATAGACATGCAGATAACTGTATACAAAGACAATAAATGCAAGAAGTGCAAGAAGTAGACAAGTTTTAAGCTGGTGTCACACACAGCGACAACGACAACGACGTCGCTGCTACGTCACCATTTTCTGTGACGTTGCAGCGACGTCCCGTCGCTGTCGCTGTGTGTGACATCCAGCAATGAGCTGGCCCCTGCTGTGAGGTCGCCGGTCGTTGCTGAATGTCCAGCTTCATTTTTTGGTCGTCACTCTCCCGCTGTGACACACACATCGCTGTGTGTGACAGCGAGAGAGCGACGAAATGAAGCGAGCAGGGAGCAGGAGCCGGCGTCTGGCAGCTGCGGTAAGCTGTAACCAGCGTAAACATCGGGTAACCAAGGGAAGACCTTTCCCTGGTTACCCGATATTTACCTTCGTTACCAGCCTCCGCCCTTGCTGCCAGCGCCGGCTCCTGCTCTGTGCACATGTAGCTGCAGTACACATCGGGTAATTAACCCGATGTATACTGTAGCAAGGAGAGCAAGGAGCCAGCGCTAAGCAGTGTGCGCGGCTCCCTGCTCTCTGCACTGTGACATGTAGCTGCAGTACACATCGGGTTAATTAACCCGATGTGTACTGTACCTAGGAGAGCAAGGAGCCAGCGCTAAGCGCGGCTCCCTGCTCTCTGCACATGTAGCACAGCGACGTTATGATCGCTGCTGCGTCGCTGTGTTTGACAGCTAAGCAGCGATCATAACAGCGACTTACAAGGTCGCTGCTACGTCACAGAAAATGGTGACGTAACAGCGACGTCGTTGTCGCTGTCGCTTAGTGTGAACCCAGCTTTAGTCCATCGTATTGGTAATGTGACCAACAACAGCTATTGAAATAATCAAAACCAAAAACCGCGATGTACAGAGCTGTACATGATAAAGAAAAAACTAAAATGTGATCCATGGTGCTGTTATTTAGCTTTAGTGATCATTCCAGCACATCATTTTATTTAATTGTGTCTTAAAAAATCCCTGAAACCCCTTTAACATCTGTAAAATTGTGTAATATCTACTCCACATGTTCTAAACATTTGAAATTTGCCTTATATTTTTGTTCAAAATGAAAAGTAACAAGATATGAAATGAAAATCAATTTCTAGACTCTCTTTTGTAACAGATTTCAACAACCTACCATATTCTGAATGAACTAATTAGTAATCTCAGGATTTTATTAACTTCCTTAGCTCGATGCCTCAAAGCGACAGTTCTTATTGAGCTTCATCGTGGTACGCTATGTCTACATAAATCACTTTTATGTCTTTCTTATATTTGCTGTTGTCAAGGCATGAATTGCTGTCTGTATTGTGATCATACTTAAAAATAATCACTTTAATGTCAAAAGAAGTTTCGAAGATAATTGACTCTAAAACATGTCAACAAAAACGCAGTTAAATCAGGATAAAAAGGAAAGTAAGTTATATAAGGTAAAGTGTAACCTTCCTTTAAATTTTTATTCAATAAATCAATAGTACACATGAAAATAAGCAACTCTGTAATATATCTTATCAGACCAATTTGCTTCCTTCTCTGCCAGAATTAATCAGTCATTATCAAAATTCTCAATTCTGAGGTAAAATCTGTACTCAGTGAAGACTTTCCCATTACTGAGATAGGAGATGACAGCTGTTACTGATAAAATTTTATGTAGCTAGAAGAGGGAGGAGGGGGCGGAGCTCTGCCTGTAGCTCCACCCTCTGTATTTAGCTCATCCCTCTGCTTATAGCTCCTCCCTCTACATAGAATCTCCTGAGTAACAGCTGCTATCTCAGTAATGGGAAAGTCTTCACTAAATACAGATTTTACCTCAGAATTGAGGATTTTGATAAGAATTGATCAATTCTGGCAGAGAAAAAAGCAAATTTGTCTAATAAGATATATTACAAAGTTGATTATTTTAATTTGTACTATAGATTATGAAATAAAAATTAAAACAATGGTTAATTGAAAATTTTGATAATGACAAGGGATGATCGAATACCTCAAACATTCGGCAACGCCCATATTCGCCGAATAGGTTGACGCTATTCAACTATTTGCGAATATTCGATGCGCAATGTAAGTCTATGGGAAATCCGAATAGTTGCCGAATAGCAACTATTCGGGCTTCCCATAGACTTACATTGCATATCGAATATTCGCATAGCGGCGACCTATTCGTCGGATATTCGCAAAGCTGAATATTGCCGAATATTTGTGATATTCGATTATCCTTAATCTGATCAACTGATGACTGATCAATTACGACAAGGAAAGAAGCAAATATGCTTAATAAGATATGCTTCAAAGTTCCTTATTTTCAAGTGTACTATTGATTTATGAACTTCAAATTTAAACAATGGTTCATCTTTTAATTTAATTTATAATGCAAATGAAAAAAATTAAAATAAGACCTAGTAGATAAGGCACTTGTCTCATTTCTGCTATCAATATGCTTTGAAAATATACTTTGAAAATTGGTACTGGACGCAGATATCAGAGATCCACAATTCAAGTGCAGTGTATGGGCTCCTTGTTTTCAAATAGGTAATGTAACTAAAAATCACTCTCTTGTCTTTCTAACAGTTCACAAGTTCCTTATATACAATAATTTACATCAGCCATTGGATTATGGCTAATCTGATGTTGCATTGCATGAATTTTAAATAAATACAAAATTATTTACCCATCTTTTGGATTGATCATCAAGTAAGAGTTCAATTCTTGGCATCTGAACCGATCTGGAGAGAAAAAGAGCATGGTGATCTTTGGTACTTCTCCTCGTTGTTTACCAATAACAGCTCCATACATTTTGTAGTGTCTGTTGTTCGTAATACAGATCAGAGCAACTCAGTCCAACCCAAGCAAATGAAACCGAGCAGCAGTATGAAGCACAGCCACTACATAAAGAGCACATATAACAGGATGTTTAACCTTATATTATTATGATTTATCAAATAAATCATAAAATTTGTAATTACAGTACTGTAGAAACATTTTAGGTAGGAATGCTTTCAAAAATAGAAGTGTGAAAAGAGGTTTATTGTATCAAGTAACAAAATGCAAAGTGAATGAACAAAAGAGAAATCTAAATCAAATAACTATTTCATGTGACCACCCTTTGCCTTAAAATTATCAGATCTTCTAAGTACACATTCACAAACATTTTGAAAGATCTTGGCAGGGAGGTTATTTCAAACAACTTAAAGAACTTCTCTGGATGAATACTTGCACATATCCTCCTGTTTATTCATGTAATCCCAGACAAGCTTAAGGTTGTTGAGATCATGGCCGTGTTGGGGCCATATCATCACATCTTGCTATTTACACTGAAAATAGTTCTTAGTGACATGACCTTGACTGCGGTACCGTCACACTTTAGCAATGCATCAGCTATCCCACCAGTGATCTGACCTGGTCAGGATTGCTGGTGTGTCGCTACATGGTCGCTGGTGAGCTGTCAAACAGGCAGATCTCACCAGCGACCAGTGACCAGCCCCCAGCCAGCAGCGACGTGGAAGCGATGCTGCGCTTGCAGGGAGCCGGCGTCTGGAAGCTGCGGACACTAGTAACCACGGTAAACATGTGGTATGGTTACCCAATATTTACCTTGGTTACCAGCGCACACCGCTTAGTGCTGGCTCCCTGCACTCGTAGCCACAGTACACATCGGGTTAATAAGCAAGCCTTTGCTTATTTACCCGATGTGTAATCCGGCTACGTGTGCAGGGAGCAGTCACTTGGCCTTATCTCCATGTTGAGGGTATGGTTCTGTGCTGCAATTATCTTACAAAGAACACTTTTGGCCAGGGTTTTCACAAACTGTAGATGGGTGTTCATCTGATTTTGAAGGGAAGTAAGCATAATGTGTTTTTTTTTGCTACACAACGCTTTCTTGTCAAACATTGCATCTAATGTCTTACATCTTGCTCATTTCTTGGCCCATTGTGACACACCCATGACAGCACTGCACTCTGATGACATCCCAGTCCAGTGACAATGTTTCTCATGCACCTATACACTTCTATGGGTGCATGTGATGTGAGACTTTCTGCCAAATGCAGCATGCTGAGATTCTTTTCATATGGCATGAATGAGAAAAGAATCGCAGATGGACATTACCCCATATTTTTACACTGGTGTGAGTGCATCTGATGGTTTATCGGATTATACTCTTTCTTTTAAAATGCAAGTGGAGATGAGGCCTAAATGTCCATTGCAGCTTTATCCTGTACCCACCCTTACATGCACAACAAGGTTAAAGTTTTGAAGCTGCTGCCTGACTTAATATGTGAAATGCTCCTAGAATATTTAAACATTAAAATATATATTAAATATCTAAAATTTTGAGCAAGCATGAAGGCTTCAGGCAATAGTAACCCTTTTGGAGCGGTACCTACAACCTTAGTGCTGATTGCAGAACATGAACTTTACACGGAAGGGGATCTTTATGTACTATGCTCCCATCGTTCTAGTTGCAATGGTGGGCTTTGCACATATGAGGATGCAGTCACTGCCCTAACATGCCATACCTAGATGTCTAACTGTATGCAAGTTGAAGCACATGATAAGATAATGTAAAAATGCATAAACTTTTACTATGTCTTTATAACTAATGAGGGGCAGACTCGCAGACAACTGAGACCAGTGAACCTAACCGAATTAAAAAAAATCTGATTCCGGCCCAGAATAGATATTGGATATCTGGCCGTATGACGGTCCCCATAGAAGTCGAAAGGAACTGAATCTGGTGATTAAAAATAGTGGTAGAAAGGATAGGGGGATTGGAGCAAGCAGGCTGTACTTACCGAGGTGCCAGAGCAGCTGTAACTGCTTCCTAGTTGCTCATTCATTTAAAAAACCTGTGTGTGGTCCCCCAATTTTGCTACCCAGCCATGATAAAGCTTGACAGCTAGGGGCTGGTATTCTGAGGCTACCAAGAACCGTGGTTTTTGCCCCCCCCAGCCTAAAATTACGCTGCAGCTGTCCAGGATTCCCACATGCATTAGATGCGACAGTCACAGAACCTTATCTGACTCTGCCCGATTGCTCTTGTGGGGTGGCAATGGTAGTAATAAGGGGTTAATCACAGCTCACAGCTGCCACTAAGCCCTAGATTAGTGATGGTGAGGGTCTATGAGACCCCCATTACTAGCCTGTAAGTGAAAGTAAATAAATACAAACTCCGAAAAAATCCCTTATTTGAAATAAAATACAAACTCCCCCCTCTTTCACCACTTTATTAACCCCGCAAACACCCCTGAAGGTCTGACATAATCCACGCAAGATCCAACGGTTCCAGCTCTGCTACTTCTGAATTCCCAGTGAGCGCCATAGAACATGACCACCCGCTGTGAGCTTTATTCAGAGATTGAGTGAGCCGAGGGATCAGCGATGATGTCACTCAAGTAAGTTGCGGGCACAACTGGACCTGAGACTGCAAGTAACCTGACCTCAGGTTACTTCAATAAACTCAGCGACTCCACCTGAGGTGAGGTTTCATAGTTTTAGTTTCATAGTTTTTAAGGTTGAAGGGAGACTCTAAGTCCATCTAGTTCAACCCGTAGCCTAACATGTTGATAGAGAGGAAGGCAAAAAAACCCCAATGTGTCAAATAAGCTCCAATGGGGAAAAAAATTCCTTCCTGACTCCACATACGGCAATCAGACTAGTTCCCTGGATCAACACCCTGTCATAAAATCTAATATACATAACTGGTAATATTATATTTTTCAAGAAAGGCGTCCAGGCTCTGCTTAAATGTTAGTAGTGAATCACTCATTACAACATCATGCGGCAGAGAGTTCCATGGGCTCACTGCTCGTACAGTAAAGAATCCTCGTCTGTGATTATGATTAAATCTTCTTTCCTCGAGACGTAGCGGATGCTCCCGTGTCCAAGTCACAGGCCTAGGTGTAAAGAGATCTTTGGAAAGGTCTCTGTACTGTCCCCTCATATGTTTATACATTGTGATTAGATCCCTCCTAAGCCTTTGTTTTTCCAAACTAAATAACCCCAAGTTTAATAACCTGTCTTGGTATTGCAGCCCACCCATTCCTCTAATAATCTAGGTCGCTCTTCTATCTACCTGTAAGATTATGCTATTTATAACCTTGTATACTTTTGCTATCAAGAAAAGCATCCATTCCTCTCTTAAATTCATTCAGTGAGTTGGCCATCACCACTTCTTCAGGAAGAGAGTTCCAGAGGTCACTGACTTTACTGAGGTCACCTGAGGTCAGGTTACCTGTGGTCACAGGAAGAGGGCAGTGGGAATCGTCATGGGACCTCGTGTGGATTATGTCGGACCTTGGTGTTTTAGGGGTTAATAAAAGGGGGAAAGAGGGTAGTTTTTTTGTATTTTATTTCAAATAATGGACTTTTTGAGTGCTTGTGCTTATTTATTTTCACTTACAGATTAGTAATGCGAGTCTCATAGAGCCTCCCCATCACGAATCTAGGGCTTAGTGATAGCTGTGAGCTGTGATTCACCCCTTATTACCCCGATTGCACCACGCCAGGGCAATCGGTAAGAGTCAGTTAAAGTGCCGCAACTAGCACATCTAATGGATGTGGCAATCCTGAGCAGCTGCAGGCTGCTATTTTTCGGCTGGGGGCCTAATAAGCACGGGTGTCCCCAACCTGAGAATACCAGCCCCCAGCTGTTATGCTTAGTCATGACTGGGTATCAAAATTAGAGAGACCACATGCCAGTTTTTTAAATTATTTATTTAAATAATTAAAAAAAAAAGCCACAGCTGATTCCTCTTATTTTGATACACAACCAAGATAAGCGCATGGCTGGGGGCTGCAGCCTTTAGCTGTGTGCTTTATCTCTGCTGCGTAGCATAATATGGGGGATCGTATGCCAATTTTTTAATTAATTAATTTTTACTGTACGATAGATCCGCAGACAGGGTCTGTGATTGGAAGCATCAGACACTCTGACATTCAGAGTGATGGTGTGGTGTCTGACTGTAACGAATCACAGATGCTAGTTGGCAGGGAAAGCAGTGCATATGCAATGAAGAATTACAATGAGTGGCCTCGGAAGTGAATTAGCAGCCATGAAAGCAGTTACAGCCGCGCCAGAGACTCGGTAAGTATGAAGCGCTTGCTTCATTCTTATTTTCTTTATTTTTCCTTTATTTTTTCATTTCCTGCATGCCGGATCCAGATCAATACCTGGAATTCCCTGAGAATTCTTGGCCGGGGCCGGGCACTTGGGTATATTTGAACTTTTACAGGCTGCGTCTGCCTATCACTATTTATAACTAGTTAGTTATCAATGATTAACAGAGATGGCAATTTTACTGCTTAAAAATGGGTCTGATTTTCTCTTTCCCAATAGCACTTATTATAGCACTATAAAAAAGAAAGCTGGCGCAATACGTGTGTACTGACTAAACACATGAATCCAAAGTGTTAGTTATACTGTTGAATCAATAGAACATAGTAATTGGCAAAGTAATATAATTGATTTAAAAACAGTTTTCTGTTCCTTTTATTAGCTACCTATTTTAGAATGAAAAAGCACATGGATGTTAAGTACTTCTTTCCAAAGGCTTCTGTAAACAGAAATTTACTGTATTAATGCAACACAATATATCGATCCATTGTAGGGAACATAACAAAACTCATTTATATTGTCATTGTCAGCGCCCACTATTTCTCTAATGTTATAGCTCGAGAAAAATAGCTTTTTGATACTTGTCAGTGCTAAAAAGAAAAACTGGAAATGTAATAGAAATATTCTCCATCAGCACAATCCGATAATCAACATGAAAAATCATTTTATGTAACATTAGCATGCTACTTTAACACTGCTATATGTTATAAAGTATGATCTTTAGTAAATGGAGTTTTTATACACTGATAAAAGGATAAAAATGTTTTGAACTTTTTACTTTCAGGCTCCATATCTCACTATCCAGTAAGCTTCAAATGTGAGTCTGCCTACAGTTTACAGTTTATAGATGATCATCTTGGCTATCTTATACATAAATTTGACTTGCAACTATTTTGCATATGATTAGTCATGCAGATTCTTGTCATGTCACTGCATTGTTACTGTTTTGTTCCTAAAAGTATAAATTTTAATTTTTATTACTTTTTTAGTATTCGAAGATACCTTTGTCTTTCAAATACTTCTGCTTGTGCTCTCGATCAGATTCAAGCATGTCGAGATCAAAATCTTGTCCCAATGTTGCTCACTTTGGTATGTATACAGCTTATTCTTCAATTTTACCCAAAAGTGTTTGTTTGGGTTGAGGTCTCAGGACTTTGTGGGCTAATTCAGAACCTTTACTTCATTGTCACTGAATAATTTATTTGCTAATCTCGACATATGCTTTGGGTTGTTGTCCTCTTGGAACACTATATCATCCTTTTCATACCAATAGTACTCGAATTAATTAAGTAACTCATCTTTTAGGATAATCACATATCGCTCAGTACTGAGACCACCATCAATCCTGATTAAATATCCAATGCCTTTGGCTTTGCAACAACCCCATATTGTCAGGCTTTCTCCACCAAACGTTACAGTTCTTCAATTTCTTGATTCATTAGCTCCTTTTCCCTTGTTTCTTCCAGACCAATATGCACACATCAAAGCCTGGTCTATTGAATTTCATCTCATCACTAGAAAACACTGATTTTTAATCTTCCACTGTCCACTTTTCATACTTCTTTGCCAACTCAAGCCAATGCTTATTATGACAATATTGAAGTCGAGACTTCTTCACCCTTTTTCAGGTCACCATTCAGACTTATGTAATGTGTGTCACAGTCACACAATGCTTGCATGGATGTCTGTGATCCCACAATTTCAGAGCGTACAAGCCACCTCCACTGCCATGTTTGTCGCCTTTTTGCTTCTAAATGAATGGATGGCCTTCATTTTGCATGCTTTCAACTGTGATGGCACTCACATGATGCAGTTTGGCAATCTTCTTGGCCGAGATACCGGTATCAATGAGCTGGTAATGATGCTGTTTATCTTTTCTTGGGGAATCTTCTTCATGGTTTCTTCTCGATTCCAACCAGTGACCTCTCTCATGTCCAAAATTGTAGTGGATGGTGAATTAAAAGTTCACAACATTTTTACCCTTTTGCTCATCAGTGTAGGTTTAAGGGAGAAAATAAGATTATTGGAAAAATATGCTAGATAAAGGAAAGCTAAACTTTGAGATAAATAAGAAAAAGTAAACATGATATACCAGACATTTGTTGTTCACCTCTAGTGCTTGTCAGTCTGCAGAATTTCTGTGCATGTTCTAGTGTAGAAATCCTGTAGATAACACGGGTTAATTTCCCGCAGATCTTCCTCTATGGATGAAATGAGGGAGTTTGTCTAAAGGTGTAGGGCTTAACTTTTTGATCAAATGTTAGCAAGGCAGTGGGGAAAACAGGATTGTGAGAAGATTTTGTAAAAAAATATCTGGTATACATGGAAGTATAGTTTATTTAAATGCATTGTCCACCTTTGGGGACCATTTTTTTATTACATGAATGTATTCAGTTAGGAATAAAAATAATTTTTACTACAGGGTACTATATAAAAATGTCACCTTTGGCTTCTATATCCTTTGTGTTGCCTTGTCTATTGCTCGCTGCAGAATAAGTTAATGGGTTTATCAGATACATCGAGGACTTGTGTACACTTACCATTACATAAGTGTGAGGTGATGGGGAATATGCAGGTGACTTGCCCCCACTATTAACTGTTTGGATATACTAATATTCTCTTTACAGCTGCTCTTCAATAACAATGTATAGGGCATTACACACTAAATGTACTGTACATTGAGAATATTAGTTGCCCGCAGTACTAACCAATGGCCACTGGGGGCTACTATTTCCCCTCTTACTACTCTATAGATACTTGTTGGATCCTCTGCACAGGACATATGTATTGAAATGCTCAGTTCCGTGAGGAGATGTAAAAAGAGCTCCATTGTTGGCAGAGACTTTTCGCCATGTTAAACCAGCACTATTCTGCTGATCTGGACTGCACTTTGACAGCCCAAGACGCAGCCCAATCTGAGGGGCGGTGCAGCAGCTAGAAGGAAGTGCATCAAATGAAGGGGGATTGGGACCATCTTGAGGGAGGAATGTAAGAGTTAAGAGAGGGAGGATGTATTGCATCTCCATCTAGCACCATCCATAGAGTCATGTATCCTAGGAAGATGAAGTCCGCTTTGGATGATAGAGGATATTTTCTGTTCTAATTCCACTATTAAGGGAGAAGTTTTCAGTGAAGGAGTTGATGAGAGGGCCCTCCAGCAAGCCATAAGTGGAAACACGCTCTGGTTAGAGTGTCACCATCCCCTGCTTACTTAGTTGTTGGCTGACCAGAGGAAACTCTGCAGTGTTACAGCAACCAGACCCAGGTCACTAAATCCTGAGCTCAGGCCCACTACAGGAATGATGACGAGAGCATGCACACACATACTGTTAGTTTTGTGACACAGTCAGACAGACACTTGATAGCATCACTGCCAGCAGATTCAGCTCTCCAAGCTACCAGTGCCTTACAGAGACTATAATAGTAAAAGGCTCCGGGGCATACAAAGATATTCTGGGGAGAAGTCTACACCATGCTCACATGGTTTTTAAAGTGAACCATATGGTATTTTGTTCATTCTCGGTCTAAAGTTACCCAGGGGGTGTAGAGAAGTGGGTTTAGAGTCATTTTGTTTAGTTTGTGAACTGCTGGGAGGCATCACCAATCGGCCATCCCTCATATTCATATGATTATTCCAGAATTCTATTTATATGTTCGGTCACCGCACTAGGCGGGTGCATGATTAGGTAAATAATTCTATCGTAGTTACCACTTTCAGGCCTACTGCTTTGTTCATCACAGTGGTCCTGGTCAGTCTTGACTTGGTGTTAGTGAGTTAATTTGATTTACCTTCTTGTTGTGGTTGGAAAAGTATTATAATACAGGCTGCTGGCCAAACAAAGGTCAGCAGCTGACGTTGGCGTGCCTATGACTAGGGGAGCATCACAGTGATATCATGCACTTCCCGTCGCTTGCACGTGGAAGTCTGTTGCCGACTTCAGAAGAGAATGCAGCACAATAGGGGAGCAAAGGGAATGTGAGTAGAATTGTTATTTCTTTTTGCATATGTTAAAATACAGCTGCAGAATCAAAAACATATACACCAAGATAGGGAGCATATATATCCAGATGGGTAACATATATGTGAAAAGGGGCCCAAAATAGAGGACATATGTACCAGGATGGACTACATATATACCAGGATGCAGACCATATATACCAGAATAGAGAACATATATATCAGCATGGGCCCTGGATGGGGAACATATATATACCAGGAAGGAGCCTAGGATGGGGAATATACACACCTGGAGGAGGAGGACCAGGATGTGGCATATCAGGGGTGGCCATATCATTGGTGTGGTCACACGGGGGCCCAAGAGGAAAGGGAGCCCCTTTCCACTTCCAAAGTGGGTGGAATTGTGCATTTTGATGACCACTTGAGCTGCAAAGAGCCCACATATACCAAAATGGGCCACATATATACCAGGATTGGAGCCATATATGCCGAGAAGGGGCCTTGGATAGGAACATATATACTAGGTGTATACTAGGATGGGCCACACATATACAAGGATAGGAGACATGTACACCAGGATGGGGGACATTACTACATAATGGAGAGGTGGGAACTAATATTTTCATATGCATTTTAGTATGCTACAAAGACCCATACATCAGACCAACATGAAGGGGGTGGCCCAGGTCCAAATTTGGCACTGGTATCCATTGGTCTCTAGTTATGCCACTGTATGTAATAAAATGTGTCACAAAACTAAGTCCCCAACACATCTGCTAAAGTAAAGATAATATGGCCAAACCCTTTAATCTTAGTTTTCATTGCAGTATTGAATAAAATAGACACAAAAGATGAGAGAAAGTACTTATGTGATTTGTGCAGTTGTATGCCTTTGCTATGTTTTGTACCCTTAATGCCTTCAATAAAATTAATTTTTCAAATAAGGCATCTCTTTGTTTATTTTTTTTTATAAAACTATAGCACAAATATATTTTCAACAATTATCAGAGATTTAAAAGCTGTGGTGCAACAATAATAGCAGCATCCCACGTTCTCAGTGTAGGACCCATGAGATGGGGGAATGGTGCTGAATTCTACAGTATCACCTCCGAACCTCACATCTTACTTTCATTTGTATCTGCAAATTAATGATGTAGATACATTTTCATACATTTGTTGAACACTGAGTCATTGGCTCCTTTCGCCACCATTCAGACTGCGCTTCTAAGTCTCAGTGCATCAGGTTCAATGATATCGCAAAATCACTCCTGCTGTTTAGAGCCCTACTTTGCACAGCCCTTTGGACAATTGGTTCGGTAAGTAGTTGTTTTTTTTTATTTTATGTTATCAGTAATACTTGTAGAGTTCTCTAGGGGCCATCATGCTGTGTATGGGTCTGTGGGGGCCATCACTCTGAGGTTAAGTGGCTGTTATTACACTGTCTAAAATTCACATGGGGGAGATCAAACTGTGTTAGAGTGTGATTCTCATATCCCCACACTAGCACCTCTAAAAAATGTACGCAATTAGAGTGAGTGCACAACTATATGTATATTCTTAGAGTGTGGGGGAACATCATATTGTGAGAGTAGCTTTAAGGGAGTCACACTGTGTGTGGCTGTGGGCTGTACAGGCCATCATATTATGTGGGGAGTTGTGGAGAGATCATACAATATGGGATGGCTGTTCAGATCAGAGGTGGGGGGCAGGGGTGGGCATCATACTATGGGGGCTTACTATAGGGACATCAGAGTGTAGTTCAGTCTTTCTGGGGCATAATATGTGTTGGGAAATCATACTGTGTGGTGGGCTCTTTAGGGGGCATTATACTGTGTTGGGCAACTGTGGAGGCAACATGGTTTACTGGCGAAAACAAAGCTCATAATACTGTGCCTGTGGGAAGTACTATGGGGGCAAAGTATGGCAGGTAATTTACTATGGTGGTATCAAACTTTGTTTGTGTGGGGATATGTCCATCTCTCTGTCTTTAAAAGTTAGGTAGCATGCCGTTCTATAATTATATGTAAGTGCCGTAATCCATCCCCTTGGTTTTTTTTTAGCTTGGGTGCAATTCGAATTATGACCTTTTGTAAGGGATCCCTTAATTTCAATGTACGCTCCTGGATTAACGGATAAATCAACAATGTAAATTTTCAACTATCTGAAGGATCAAAACAAACACAAAATCAGGGCCACGGACAGGGTCCTCCATCTGAGACCGTGACAGAGGTTTTATCTGACAATATATTCAGGGTAATATCATAATGATTATTATTGTTAAAACATTTTAAGACAAAAGGTAAAAATATGGCAAACCATTGAGTCATTTAGCATAGAGAAGAAATATTTGTACATAAAACATCATTTGTTGGAACAAAGTATTCCTTGATACACCCGAATCAGATGTTTTCAAAGCTATATTGTGTAATGTATTCTTGTCATTTTTCTGTCCAGTCTGATACATGATCCCCATTGTGTGTTAGAAGCATAAAATGTCATACACAATTTAAAAAATAAAATAAATACCACAAAACAGTAAAATGAGATAGATCTTATGTCCTCAGCAGCAAAATGAGATAGATTGGCTGTTGTAAATGACAGCTATGCTCAGTCAATCGAATCCATAAGATACAAACTCGTTGCCATTTTTTTATGTTTCCTTTTGGAAGTCACAAATTGCAGCAATGTCATTTGGCAAAGAATGACAACATACTGATACATCATTCATATGCAAAATGTGAAAGTGGCTTATTCATAAGTCAATCCTATTTCTGAAAGCATCACAATAATGACAAATGAGAGTCTTATGTACCAGGTATTAGTGGCAGTATATATTAAACATGAAAAACTAATGTAAAACTGAATACTAATGTCAGGAAGGCCTGAAATTTGAAATCCCTCATCCTGAACATATACAGAGTTTTCTGCAAGTATAAAGATTTATAAATATTTACAGCTGACTGCAAAGGGAGAAAGATTATTTTTGTAAGAAGCTCATAGGTAATGCATTTTGTACAATGTGACTCAAGACACTTTGTGACTCGAAGCCGCAGTAAGTTATTTTGACTACGGATACATAGAAATATTTGGTGAATATATTGTGGTAATGTCAAAGAATACATAGTCAGCAGTAAATATGTAACATAGTTTATTGATGTTGTCACAAAATGTAATGGCTTGGTTCAAGGGAAGGTTTAGATTGCCTGAATGCAAAGCCTGGAATATTATATTGTATATACACAAATCACATTAAAAGAATGGAATAATTCATATTTTATATATTAACTGTGTTTGGTATACAAATATGTATATGGGTAAAGAAACTTGTGTAAACCTGACATCTGCAAGTTATATGCAGAAAAGTCTATCAATTTACCCAACATCATAAAACTTTATTCAATTATAAACCAGCATAATATAAATAGACAATTTATAATGGAAATTTTCATTCTCTCTATAACAAAAAACTATCATCAAAAAGTCACAAAATTTGTCACTAGAGATATCATCGTTTGTGCTTGAGGTCAGCAATGGAGTTGGGGCATATAGTCGGCAGCAAATGTAATAAAATATCCTTCAGTAAACTGGCAAACATTGTGGCTGAAATTTACTGTATGGAACCTCATTTTCTGGTGAGTCAGCCTAAAGATGCAATACATATTTTAAGAAGGATGCACTTTACTCTAGCGGCTTATAGGTTCAAGGCTAGCATTCAAAATATGTGCGTCCTGATAAATTCCATAGATAAAATCTCAACATAATTGATTTACTAGTAGACATGAGTGGACCCATTGAGGTTCAATTTGGTGGGTGCAGCCTAATGTTAAATTAAGATTGGTTTGGGACCCGAACTTTACCTCAACCCTAATGGAAGTCAGTATTTGGGCAATTCTGGTCTCCGCCTTCATGCAGCCAACCACAAGCAGATCACTTTCGGGGGTTTGGGTGGGCGTGGTTTTTCCACTTTTTGGTAGACTGCACACTATATCGATCATATTGTTCCCCCAGTGCAAGCCGTTCAAACACTGCAAGTGGCTCTCACTGGGCTAAGCACTGAGCCTACCCGTGCATAGCGATGAACTCTGTTTTTTTTTGTAAAATCTGTGTTTGGTACGAACACCGAACAACAAGTCTCAGAATCGCTCATCTCTATTTACATGAAGGAAACCTATAATTCAAAAAGTAATTTCAATATAGATAAGAGCACAGAAAATCTTAAAATATCATATAAGTGTGGCTCCAATTAATTAAAACATCAGACTAAATACATATATACACAATAAATATTTTATTGCGATAAGCAACTACACTACAAAAATAAAGTGTCAAAATAAGCAACAATGAAAGCAAGGCGAGGCCAATAAGCGACACAAAATAATGAAAATAAGATTGCAGAATACTACCAAGGAGTAATTACAGTTATGTATAGGCACATATGTACAGTTGAAACCAGACATTTACATACACTAAAAAGACACATCTGCATGTTTTTCTCACTATCTGACATGAAATCAGAATAAACCTTCCTCGTTTTAGGTCAATTAGGAACCAACATTATTTATATTTGCTAAATGCCAGAATAATGAGAGAGAGAATGTTTTAACACATTTTTATATCTTTCTGCAAAGTCAAAAGTTTACATACACTTAGAGTACTATACCTTTAAACAATATGGGAAAGCCTGTATGATGATGTCATGTCTTTGGAAGCTTCTGATACGTTTACTGGCAACATCTGAGTTATATAGAGACACACCTGTGGATGTATTTTAATGCACACCTGAAACACACTGCTTCTTTGTTTAGCATCATGGGAAAGTCAAAAGAAATCAGCCAAGATCTCAGGAAGATAATTGTGGACTTGAACAAGTCTGGTTCATCCTTGGGTGCAATTTCCAGATACGTCATGGTGCATCGTTCATCTGTACAGACAATTATACACCAGTACAAAAACGATGGCTATTTTCAGCCATCATACTGCTCAGGAAGGAGATGGGTTCTGTGTACTAGAGATGAACGTTCTTTGGTCAGACATGTGCATATCAACCCAAGAACAAAAGCAAAAGACCTGGTGAAAATGCTGGCGAAAGCTGGTAAGATTGTGTCATTATCCACAGTGAAATGAGTACTGTATCAACATGGGCTGAAAGGCCACTCTGCCAGGAAGAAACTATTACTCCAAAAGAAACATAAAAAAGCCAAATTAATGTTTGCAAATGCATACAGAAACAAAGACCTTAGTTTTTGGAGACATGTCCTGGGGTCTGAGGAAACTAAAATTGAACTGTTTGGCCATAATGATCATTGTTATGTTTTGAATAAAAAGAGAGAAGCTTTGAAGGCTAACAACACCGTCCCAACTGTGAAACACGGGGGTAACAGCATCATGTTGTTGGTTTTTTTTGCTGCAGGAGGGACTGGAAAACTTCACAAAATAGATGGCATCATGAGGAAAGAAGATTATGTGGCAATACTGAAGCAACATCTCAAGACATCAGCCAGGAACTTAAAGCTTGGGCGGAAATGGGTCTTCCAACTGGACAATGACCTGAAGCATACTGCTAAACTGAAATATAAAAAAGCAAAAAAGAAAATATCATTACTTACAGCAAGATGGAATTGCAGCTGTATATTGCTCAGGCCAAAAGACTACTACTACTCCAGCAGGATACAGCTAAACCCCCACTAGGTGGAGGCAACACAGGTGCAGGTGGAGCCATTCACACTCACTTCCAAATATGGAGGAAATATGGAGGAGGTGATGGCTGGATGGTAAAACTGCACACTGGTGGCTTGCATAGAGCACTGTTCACACTAGCAGACGCACAGTCACAAACCCGCAGCCTATTAGGTGACGCCCATACTATTAGATCAGGCGGGCTGCCAAGCCGTACCCCACTGCGCGCTACGTAGGGACAGAAACTCTGATAGCAAGGTGTGAAGCCCCACAGGTGTAGTGTCGGTGCATTACCTTCAGGGACTCCACGTAGCTGGATCTGGTCACAGGTAGGAGATCTTCTTCTTGTCGTGACGCCACTCTCAGTATTGCGGCCAGTAGGGACCGCCACTGCAGGTTGAGGGTCGCCTGGGGCTGATGGTGTGTGCAGTTAGTTGGAATAGCCTCCTGAGAGTGAGGCTAGCCCCAGGGCCCGGTGTAGATGCGTAGTATTACAAGTCGCAGAATGACTCACACAGGCAGAACTGTCTTTCAAGGGCTTTACTCACATTTGATGGCAGGGTGAGTAGCCCGGGCGTAGCTGGGATGAACCAGGCGGGAACCAGGTGTCCTTCAGGCTGACTTGTGAGGGTGACTACTAACTCGCCTTCCTTAGCCCTTGGTGGTTTGGGGTGACCCCGACTTTGAGTCCCTATGGGGGTCACCCAGGGAAGATGCTGCAGCCTCTCTCCCCTTCGTTCGCCGTGTGCTTGTCGCCTGGGCCAGATCACTCCAGCTTCTTGCCTCCTGTGAGCTATGGGCCCTAACTGTGGCTACGTGGCTGCGGCTTTTTGTGGTGTTGTGGCGTGGGCTTTGAGAGCCCCACACCGGCAGGTTTAGCAAAAGAAAGCTGGATCTATCTCCGCTTCGGGATCTGCCGCCCGTTTGGGCCTGGTACTCTCTAGCAGTCTCCTTACTTCCCACTCCGTTGCTCTCTCTCTAGCTGAAGATGGATTTCGGGTAGCACTCCTAGTTGACCGTTCTCCCCCGTCAGTAGCCACTGCGCGGGCGCTGTTAGACAGCAACAGCCCCACAGGTCTGCTCCTCACTGAGCCCTATGGAGTTCTGCTCTAACTGACTCACTGCCCCTCCTCTCCTGTTCTTGCCTACGCCACCTAGCAACCAGACTCTCTTACCACACCCCTTGAGAGGAGATGGAGGCTTTTGGCCCCCTCCACTATTCCAGTGAAGGTCAAGGCTTTTCCCCCTCCTGGGATCCCCAGGGGTCCTCTCATGGGTACATGTGTGAGAGCTGATTACTATGCGCCTGTGTACCACACCCCTGTCAGCCTTCTGGATTACCTGTATTGTACTGTCCCCAGCATGGGTGCAGTACTCAGTGGTGCCTGACCAGGTCAGGGGCGCCACATTCCCCCTTAGTTATCACCAGCACGTCCTCGGGCTGCAAGACAACATTTTAAAATGCATAAAACATTAAAACATGTAAAACATTTTTAAAAGCACCAGGTACCATACATCACCACCCTCCACCCACAAGTCCGTTAACCCACCCAAAACCCTTTCACGTTGGCCGCGGCTTCAGCCACTTCTGGCAGGATGTAGAGGCGGCTTACATGGGCTGGTGGTTTCAGGGTATACCTGGCCTGGTGGATCCGCGCCTTCAGCCTCTTCTGGCAGGATGCAGAGGCGGCCTCCACAGTTGGTGCTGACCAGGTACCCTCTTTGTGGTGGAGAGCCAGGCCCCATAAACAGGCATGCTCTCTGGTCGCAGGTGAGCCAAGGCCCTATATACGGACGGGCTCCTCCTGGTTGCAGACGAGCCAAGCCCCTAAACAGGCTGACTCTGGTGGTGGTGGTGCCCTTTTGGTGTAACTATTTACACTGCGAGAGTTTGTGGCTATAGCCAGTTCATAGCCTTAAGGTTTATGGTTTTCTCACAATAGTTTTTGTGGGCACATGCTTAAACGTAAACGTTGCAAAACAAAACTTTTCAAAACTTCAACTGGTAACTTCTTTTTTTACTTTACTCCTCCATACCAGGGCTTGGGCCTGTTGGGCTGCGGCACCTGCTGCTTTCTTGCTCTTTGTCGTCGTCTGAGGTAGTTTCATCTGTAGGTTCCTTGTCTTTTCTTTCTTGATCTTCATCTGTTTCCTTTGCTGCATCTGTTTCTGTATCTCTGTCTTTTCTTTCTTCTTTGGGACATGGTGCTACATCAAGCGCATACAATCCTCTTTCGCCTTCATGCATAGTGAATTGTACTGTATTTCCCATCTTTAAGTTTCTGCCAGGGTGTCCTCTAGGCAGATGAGCGTTCACATCTCTTCTGTTGACAAATATCCCTTCTTTGATACCAGGGGCTACAATGAATCCATATCCACTTCTCAAATTGAAATCCTCCACTACTCCTCTGCAAAGGGGTTCTCTGACCTGGGCTTTGGCTCTTCTCAGGAACCTTTTCTCCTGTAGGTCTCTGGCTGTGACTTCTCTCTGCTCTGGAGACTGTGGTGCAGGGGACAGCGTTGTTCTGTTGCGACGCCTTGTCTTGCGGGCTGGGTTTTGCCGGGCTGTTACTTCAATGCCTGCAGGGCCCCAGGTGAGGTTTCTGGGCTGATCTTCGTCAGCAGACGGTGTCAAGTCCTCCTCATCCCAACGGGAATAGGGTAACATCTCCGGCTCTGAGTATTGCTCCACTGCCGGTGGCTCCGGAGTCAGCTCCTCAGCTTCCTGGCCTCCTCTCCCCCTTAGTGCTTCTGAGCACTCTGGTTGTGGTAGCGCTGGAGATGAGTGGTCCTCAGCTGGTCTGGGCGGTGGACTCTCTGGCGCGGCTGCAGGGGTTGCCTGAATCTCCTTGGGGGTATGCGGAGGGAGCAGATACCGATCCACCATCTCTTGTGGGAACTGGGCCTCTAGGTCAGCCTTCAGCTTCCAGTATTCGGGGTCCTCTCCTATCAGGGTCTTCCTAGCAGGGACCTCTTTGGACTGGGGAGCGGTGTCTGCTCTGGCCTTGCAGGCCGGGGTAAATGATGAGGTAATCTCTTCTTGGCGGGCCGCGCCTGGCATGGCGGCGGCCTGGTCTTGGCGGGCCGCGCCCTGTTTGGCGGCGGCCTGGTCTTGGCGGGCCGCGCCCGGCATGGCGGCGGCCTGGTCTTGGCGGGCCGCGCCCTGTATGGCGGCGGCCTGGATCGGCGTCGCAGCTGTGATGGGATCTGTGCAGGCTGGGCTGGGCGTCGCTGCAGGGACCGGGTCTTGGTGGGCCGAGCAGGGCATCGCTGCGGCGGCCGGGGCTTGGCGGGCCGCGCCTGGCGTGGCTGCGGCCTGGTTCAGCACCTCACTTGCGGCGCGGACGAGCGTTGCTGCGGCGGTGGGGTCTCGGCGGGCCGGGCCTAGCAGGGCGGCGGCCTGGGTCAGCGTTACGCCTGCGGCGCGGATGAGGGTCGCGGTGGCAGCCGGTTCTTTGCGGGCCGGACTGGGCGTTGCTGCAGGGACCGGGTCTTGGTGGGCCGAGCAGGGCATCGCTGCGGCCGCTGGGGCTTGGAAGGCCGCACCTGGTGTGGCTGCGGCCTGCTTCAGCGTCGCCGCACCGGACGCCTCTTCGGGGACCGCGGGCGTGGCAGCAGGGGTCGGGGCACTTGCGCTGGCCGGGGCATCACTCGACTCACCCACCGGTGGCAGCATCGGGGTCTGCGTCATCGCCGTCCTGTCTGGCACTCGGCGCGCGGCTCTCCTTTCATAGGCCCGAACCGCCGCGGTCATCTCCAGCATTTCCATTCGTTCTTCCCGGATCTGCTCCACAACCCGGGTCTCCAGTCGGTCGCAGAACTGGGCCAGCTCCCGATACCACCAGGCAGCGGAGCCCGGTTCTGGATTTCTGCGGTCAGACGCCATTTCTTCTGCGCCCTCTTCTGCACGACTCTCCAGCTGTGGACTCGCCGTTGCCTCTGATAGCAAGCTGTTCAGTTTCTGCTCTGCCTCTTTCAGCAGCTCCTCTCCCAGCAGCAGGCTTCTGGCTCCTTTTCTGTCCCGACGTCTCTGGACGCTTCCGCTCTCTTCACAAGCGAGGTCAGAACTCTGCAGGGGATCTCTGGGTAGCCACACCTCTTCGTGGGCGGTAACTTCTTCCAGCGCGGGCTGCTGTTGTTTTTCAGCGCGCTTTTCATGGTGGCAATATGGCGGCGCTTCCAATTTTTCAAGCGGACCGCCCAGGCACATGGTCACCTGTCTGAACAGGTCTAGTCCTTATCCTGTTCGTGACGCCAGATGTGAAGCCCCACAGGTGTAGTGTCGGTGCATTACCTTCAGGGACTCCATGTAGCTGGATCTGGTCACAGGTAGGAGATCTTCTTCTTGTCGTGACGCCACTCTCAGTATTGCGGCCAGTAGGGACCGCCACTGCAGGTTGAGGGTCGCCTGGGGCTGATGGTGTGTGCAGTTAGTTGGAATAGCCTCCTGAGAGTGAGGCTAGCCCCAGGGCCCGGTGTAGATGCGTAGTACTACAAGTCGCAGAATGACTCACACAGGCAGAACTGTCTTTCAAGGGCTTTACTCACATTTGATGGCAGGGTGAGTAGCCCGGGCGTAGCTGGGATGAACCAGGCGGGAACCAGGTGTCCTTCAGGCTGACTTGTGAGGGTGACTACTAACTCGCCTTCCTTAGCCCTTGGTGGTTTGGGGTGACCCCGACTTTGAGTCCCTATGGGGGTCACCCAGGGAAGATGCTGCAGCCTCTCTCCCCTTCGTTCGCCGTGTGCTTGTCGCCTGGGCCAGATCACTCCAGCTTCTTGCCTCCTGTGAGCTATGGGCCCTAACTGTGGCTACGTGGCTGCGGCTTTTTGTGGTGTTGTGGCGTGGGCTTTGAGAGCCCCACACCGGCAGGTTTAGCAAAAGAAAGCTGGATCTATCTCCACTTCGGGATCTGCCGCCCGTTTGGGCCTGGTACTCTCTAGCAGTCTCCTTACTTCCCACTCCGTTGCTCTCTCTCTAGCTGAAGATGGATTTCGGGTAGCACTCCTAGTTGACCGTTCTCCCCCGTCAGTAGCCACTGCGCGGGCGCTGTTAGACAGCAACAGCCCCACAGGTCTGCTCCTCACTGAGCCCTATGGAGTTCTGCTCTAACTGACTCACTGCCCCTCCTCTCCTGTTCTTGCCTACGCCACCTAGCAACCAGACTCTCTTACCACACCCCTTGAGAGGAGATGGAGGCTTTTGGCCCCCTCCACTATTCCAGTGAAGGTCAAGGCTTTTCCCCCTCCTGGGATCCCCAGGGGTCCTCTCATGGGTACATGTGTGAGAGCTGATTACTATGCGCCTGTGTACCACACCCCTGTCAGCCTTCTGGATTACCTGTATTGTACTGTCCCCAGCATGGGTGCAGTACTCAGTGGTGCCTGACCAGGTCAGGGGCGCCACAAAGGCCTAACAAAAAGGGGCCTGGCTGTATCCTGTACAAAAAAGTTTTTGAGGTTTTTTGTTAGCGTTATGGCCATAAGACGTAAGCCTACAACCCTCGTCACGGGAACCTCATGCTTGTAGGTCCCTACACTATATATAATATAAAAAAGCAAAAATGACCTGAAGCATACTGCTAAACTGCTTACAAAGTTGCTTTGCAGAAAGTTATAAAAATGTCTTAAACATTCTGTCTCTCTCATTATTCCGGCATTTGGCAAATAGTAATAATTTTGATAATCATGATTGACCTAAAGTGGGAAAGGTTTATTCTGATTTGATGTCAGATAGTGAGAAAAACATGCAGATGTGTCTTTATAAAGAGTGTATGTAAACTTCTGGTTTAAACTGTATAGCCACAAAGTTTATTACAAGGCAACTCTGCAAGTTAGATATAAAGAGATTTGGTGCAATTTATTGCGCCAAAAACTAAAATCAAGTGTGAAAAAATAAAGGTATATTGTAATCAGTCATAACCAGAAGAAAAAAATAGAGTGCCTCATCACATTGGTCCCCTCTTCAGACCCCAGGGTACAATGAATAAGCCCTACTGTACAATAAACTGATAACTCCATTTGAAAAATTCCTGGTCATTCTGTCAAGAAAATATGTGAGTCTCATAGTATTAGCCATAATGCAAGTTACACTATAGGAAACAATGTGCCACACAGAAACTTACATGAAGCCTCCCATTAGATGCCTGTGCATATAAATGTTTTACCCAATATAAGGTTTTTCAATGTTTTGGGTGTTATTAAAAAATGCATAACAAGAAGTGCAGACATAATGGTCATCAGTTATGAATTAACTGCCCTGAGGCAAATAACACAAGGATGACATAAATTCCACTACCACATATTTTATTACATGTTCTAATTTAATGCTGCATGCAGAAAATATTGTCTTTATTTTCCCTCTTACCTTATATTACATAAGTATCTGGCAGAAGTTTGCTTGATCATCTCATATAGATACTTATATTTCACAGGAATCTACCAGATACTTATGAAATATAAGTATCTATATGAGAAGATACAAATTTGAATTTGCCTGTCTGTTACCCAGAAATTAAACAGTGCAGATAAATTATTCTCCAGGATTTTAATGTCTATTATTATGCTCTGGAATTTAATAAAAATGTAATGAAAAATAATACTTATATTTCTCTGTCTACTCACCTCTTCTGCCACTGCTCCTTGGTTGCACCATGTCTTCTAGCCTGATATCCAATCTAGGCCAGTTCTTATGGCCACAAGCAAGCACCAGAGGTAATTACATATGCACAGCATCTGGAAGTCAGGATCCAGTGTTCACCCTAGGTCAAGACATCATTTCACAAGTATGCCCAAGGGCATGTAAACTCAAGGTCCTGCTCGCAGATGAAAGCCCCAAGGCCTCGAATTAACAATGGCCCAGAAAGATGACAGAAGATCATGCATCGAGTAGGGAGTAGTGAGTGCGGCTGAAGAGGTAAGCAGGGAGGTATGTATTTTATTTCATTTTAACCATTAGTTTTCCCTCTAGTGTTTAGCAAGATTGCGGCTAAAACTGGCTAGATCACAACTAGATCACAAATATTTAATAATGACTATCAGCTTTGTTCATATACATTTCGCCAGAATCTCTGAATCGTTTGATGATATTATGCATGGTCAATATTCAGTCTTTGCAATTTTAAGTAGAGGAACATTTTCTCTGAAATTGTTCTACAATTTTTAGGCACAGTTGTTCACTGTGTTCAGTTGACTGGTGAACCTCTGACTATCTTTGCTTCTGAGAGACTCTGCCTCTCTTATATGCTTTTTTTAAACACAATCATGATGAAACTGACGATACATGTAAGGAAGTTTCAAGCAAAATGCAGCTGATCATACATATTTCAGATAGCTCATCTGAAAGATTCTACTATAAACATGTCCTGCACAGCAGATTAAAGTGTGCCAGCGCAGGACCTCACTGTCAGCAAGTGTAAATGATGTAGAATGCATCATCCACACTAGCTTCAGAAAGAGGACAAAGATGGCCGAAAGATAAGACACGGGACCCGGAGAACAGTGACACCCATCCGACCAGTCTGCTCCGCAGCGACCGTTAGGTAAGTATTATGAACATCCAGTGACAGGTTCCCTTTAAGTTTTCAGTTTCCTCACCTCAAGGTATCATAGAAACTGCTGGGAGGAGACACCACTAATATATTTTCTGTAAGATTAAACAAACAAGTCTTGTCTAGCCCAGGGAAATGAAGGAAGCACTAGTACTCCCAGATCTCTAATTTAGTCTATACTGAGGGGACTTAATTCTGCCTATAATTGCCTCCATTAAGGAGTGAAGCTTCATTCAGTCAGAAGAGATAAAATTCAAAAAGTTTTTTTCCTGCACACTGGTTTCTCTACACACCGAGGGTGGGAACAAGCACTACATTACTTCTACGCTACACATTTTCTCTGCTCCACCTCCTGTAATAGGGTATAGCAGTGCTTAAAACTGTTAGTGACCCAATACTACAAGTGTGTCTCCACAGGAAGCCAACCTGTGGAGGTTCTTCTATCAACGTAGCATTACATGGACTGAGCATAATATTAACTCCAATAGCAAGTAAAGTTATCTGTATTCCTGCCACCCTAAGAAGTCCTAAACCTTCTGCTTCCCAAGGAGATTAAACCTTCCCTCATACGCAAAATACCAGGTATATCCTACGCTGTGAAATATATTACTATACCTCTAGGAGACTATAACCTGTTATTTTCTGCAATAAATAAGTGTTATGTTTTCAAGTTCACCCACATGTCTGGTTGCTTCCCGCTGTACAACACCACGAGTGCGCCAACACCTGCACCGAAACAACATCTCCATAGGAGCGCTCCTAAGAGTTATTAACCATCTGCATAAGTGCAACCTCCCTATTTGACAATTGTTGTGGACATGAAGGAAGTGTTTAGGGGTCCAAAAACCCACTTCAATTATTGTGACATTAACATCTGCTGCCAGTGGAAAAACATGTCTCAGATGGCCTTCTGCAATATCAAGAACCTCCAGAAGGGCTCACCGCAAAAAATGTAAACTGATAGGTCACATTTTTGGTAGTTTCTCATTGGTCATTGCAAACAATCATATAATTCCCCCAAAAATATTGTCAATAATGATCAAAACTGGCCATGTGGTCAACAATTATTGACAGCCAAAATTATAATGTATTGTTACAGTCAACAAGGTATATATTATTGCTCATAAGTTACGTGAACTCTAAAACACAGCATTTTTTCAGTTTTTCTTTCTCGTTTTTTACTCCCTTTCTTCCAAGAGACATTTTTTTTTATTTTTCCATAGCCATATGAGGGCTTGTTTTTTGCAAGACAAGTTATACTTTTGAATAACACCATTCATTCTGCAACATATTGTACTGTAAAATGGGAAAAAAAATCCAAATACAGTGAAATTTCAAAAAAAAAAAAAGTGCATTTCCACTATTGTTAATTTTAGGTTTTATTGATCATGTTTTTTTTATGGTAAAACTGACCTGACATTATGATTTGTCAGATAAGAATGACTTGATATATACCAAACCTAGGTTTGTTTTTTTAAGTGGTGAAAAAAAATCCAGAAATTTGTTCAAAAAAAGAAATTTGCTTTTGTTGCAACTTCCTGAGGCCAGTAGCGTTCTCGTTTTTCAGGATCTGGGGCTAAGAGAAGGATTATTTTTTAACAGAGAGTAGTAGAGAATGGGTTTCACAGCCGCGCCAAAAGACTACTGGATTCTTCTCAGATTAATGTTTCTTTTATTTCATAACAGGTCAAGTCTATACGCGTTTCAGGAGAACACAGCTCCCTTCTTCAGGACAAACCAGCAAAGAATCATCAAATCTGATTTGATGATTCTTTGCTGGTTTGTCCTGAAGAAGGGAGCTGTGTTCTCCTGAAACGCGTATAGACTTGACCTGTTATGAAATAAAAGAAACATTAATCTGAGAAGAATCCAGTAGTCTTTTGGCGCGGCTGTGAAACCCATTCTCTACTACTCTCTGTTATCTGCCTCATGGGGACCGCTGCCGGGACTTGGTGTTACATGCTGCTATAGGTGTTGTGACTGTCACAACCCGAATTGGTGAGTAGGATTATTCTTTGCTTCACCCTATATATATTGGGGTAAGACCCTATTGCGCTTTCTTTTTCCACAGTTTTCACTCAAGGATTATTTTTTGCAACTTGACCTGACGTTTTTAATTATTCCATTTTGGGTAGATGTGATGTTTTGATTGCCTTTAATTGTATTTTAATGCAATGTTGCGGTGACAAATAAAATGTAATTCTAGAGTTGTAGTTTTTTTCTTGTTACATCCTTTATTAATCAGATTAATTTATTCTATATTTTGATAAATTTGGCATTTCTGAACACAATGATACAAAATGTGTATATTTTTTTTTTCATTTTTTTTAATGGAGCAAAAGGGGGTGGGGAGATTTTAACTTTTTTTTATTTGTTCAGATTTTTAAAACCTTTTTTATACATTTTTAATTTTTTTTTCTAGTCCCGCTAGTGGGCTTGAAGCTGATATATAATAATCGCTTCTGCTATGCAGAGTGGTGATTCAGCACTTCTCTGTAAGGCCCGTTCCACACATCAGTTTCATCAGTGATGGATCTGTCAAATTGTTTGTCCAGTGGACAGAGACGATGGCCAAAGTAACGTTTATTGTCTACGTCAAAAAATCGGACAGTGACGGATCCGTTGCCGTCCGTCGTTTGGTAGACTGGAAGCCTATGGGCACAGGATCCATCGTAGTCAGTCAAATGACAGAATCCGGCAACAGATTTCGTTTTTTTAAACTGAGCATGCACCAATTTATTATCAGCCCCCAGCTAGTCAGATCCATCGAAAAACAGATCCATCAGTTTGTCCACAATCTGCGACAAATCTGTCGATTGATCGAGCCAACGGATTGTGACTGATGGCAAAAAACTGATGTGTGAAAGGGGCCTAAGGGTGCGCTCACACACCATATGACAGACACAGGTATCGGATCTCATCACCAGGCTGCACACTTTCCGGAGAGGAGTGTCTCAGCGGCATAGAAATACATGCAGCCAACCTACTCCTGTCAGAAGAGTGTGCAGCTGTGCCAAATGATGAGATCAGATACTTGTGTGAGTCACACGACTCATGTGAACGCACCCTGAAAGAGAAATGTTGATCTGTGAATGCCAGCGCTTAGTCAGTGTTCACAGTAACTGTGTAACAAGAGTGACCAGAGTCATCAGAGTACACCTGGCTGTCATGACAAACCCATCTGCACTCCATGGTTAGCAGGATTTAACTAGTTAATATGTGCAGATGGATCTCAGACCCACTTGTGCTTATTAGCACATGTCGGCTGATCAGATCAGCCAACATGTGTGCAAAAATTATATACTTTATTATTGCATGGCTTGTTTCATGTATGATATGTATTTTACATTCTCCATGCATGTTTTCATGTTTTTATGTGGCTTGCGACGCACCTGTGAGCACTCCTATATAAGGGTTGATGCTATAGCTCCACATATGGACCCGTGGAAGCCTAATTAATTAGGCGAAACGGTCGTCGTCCTCTGCCTGGGAGCCAGCTCACAGCGCGTCTCCAGCCTTTTACCCTGCACCGCTCAATAAACTGAATTTCCTGCACAGCGGACGGAGTGCGGTCCTTCATTCCTCTCTTCCTCTCGGCTGTACTTGGACTCTCCTCTTGGACGAGCACCCCCGCTCAGGACACGGTAATTCGCAGCCCTCCGTGAGCACACTTGTGCTACTGCTAAGTGGCATGCAGTGGTGCGGGACCCCTTCTACCTTGCTGGTGTATTAGAATGTACCTTTGGTCCGTTGCACACTGCTTTTTGTCACGGGATTATATATTGATGTGGCTCAGTGCGCTGAACTAGCGCAGTCATGGAGGTTTCTGATGGCTGTAATGAATTACCACCTGGTGCTATGGGCTTGCAGAATGGATGGGCTGACGCCGGTTCCTTTTTTGGAGAATGTAATTTTAAAAAGGATACAGAAGTTTTAGGAGTGAAAACATTGGAATATCGGATACAGACTCTGGCAGAAAAGGAAGTAAGATTATTTTGGACGATTCAGTCTTTACAATCGTATGTTGAATGTGACCGTGTCCCACGTGGATTGCGGATCATTAAGACTCTTTCACACTTCCAGGAGGACACTGCGTTTACCCAGCAATGGGAAAGTATACAATTGGAATGCTCTAAAAAACTTACACCTTGCATTGGATAAAAACAAGGAGGACTATGCTGTTCTAAATTCTGAATTGGATGCTTTAAAACAGGATACTCGATTAAGAATGTCCAATGATGATTGGAATGTATTTTGTTTGAAACTTGACAAAAGGTTGGTGTTTGTGCAGACTCAGATTAAAAATAAAAAAAGAGAGAGATTTCTTAGAGATAAGAGGGACTACCAGAGGAAGCAGGTTTTCTGTTGGGCCAAAGATAACACCAAAAATTATAGACAAAGACCCTATGTTAAGAAGAAAGGCACATTTGGTGCCAACAGGGGGTACTGGACCAGCGACTCGGAGTCCAGTGGCTCCGAGGATGTGGTCGCAGGCCCCTCTGGGACTCACTCAGGGGCAATTAGAACCACTGTCCCTTTAGAAACCGCACCCGACGGGGGGGCAGGAAGAAACGCACGGGGCAGAGTGCGCAAGAGGAAATCTGTGTCCTGGCAGCATTGAATAGTCCCTCTGATTCTCAGTCTAGCGTGAGCACGATCATCAACCTTTCCTCTCATTCTTTGTCCCCTGACATGATTTCTGTACTTTCTAAGGGTCTGAAATTTTGTGTCCCTGAACCTTTTAATTTTGCTGAGTTCAGGGTGGATCTTTTCAAAGCTATCAGAAAGATCCATTTGTACAAACACTTTCTATCTGCACCAGGCAGTTTGGGATCTATTCCGGAGGGGCATATCCCGTGCACCTTGAGTAGTGACCACTTTGATGTCACAGGTGCTTTTGACGCAGATGTGGTCCGGGATGCTGAGGTACTCCTTAGCTTGAACGAACCCCATCATGAACCTAGCCCTAGAGTTGATACTTCTGTTCTTCCAGTAAGCAGGTTTACTAAGGGGATTAAGTCAGATTTCTATCCCCCCACGGTGCCGGGTAATTTGGTTGATTTGTATCAGGACACTGTCCTAAAAGATATTGAGGCATTAATTTATGCTAACCCCACTCAGAATTTGAGTCAGGGTGAATTAACCACAATTCGTACAATGCGGGGTTGGGAGGACACCGTGTTCCGTGAGGCGGATAAGGGGGGCAACGTTGTCCTCCTAACACGGCAACAATATATCCAAGAATGTCTAAGGCAATTGTCCAACAAATCTACCTATACCTCGTTATCTAGTAACTCTACCCAGGAATTTAAGAAGTCTTTGGTGCGGCTTTTGAATAAGTATGTCAGCCTAGGTTTTCTCTCACAAGTGCAGGTGGATAAGTTGATTCCCCCTTACCCCATGAAGCCTTGCTGGTATTGTATACCCAAAATCCACAAGAGTAGGGATAATCCTCCCGGCCATCCAATAGTGGCTGGTATTGGCTCTTTAACAGAGCCTTTATCACACTATTTGGACTGGCTGCTAAGACCCATTCTAAAACTGGGTTTACCCACTGCAACATCGCAAACGACATCGCTGTAACGTCACCGATTTTGTGACGTTACAGCGACCTCCCCAGCGACATTGCAATGTGTGAAACCTATCAGCGACCTGGCCCCTGCTGTGAAGTTGTGATCGCTACAAATCGTTCAGGACCATTCCTAGGTCCTTTGTTTCCCGCTGTGCAGCATGCATCGCTAGCAAGTTTCAGTGTGTAAAGGGGACTTTACAGCGACTCCGCGGCTCTGTCTGTGTAGCGTCCTGATTAGCGGTCACCGGTGAAGGATTCACCGGTGACCGCTAATCCCCCGAGTGACTGAAGTGTCCCCCCCTCTCTCATACTCACCGATCCCCGATCACCGGCGCTGCACGGCGTTCACTCTGCTCCGGCGGCTTTTCCTTTTTTGAAAAAGCCGGCCGCTCATTAAACAATCTCGTATTCCCTGCTTTTCCCCGCCCACCGGCAAATATGATTGGTTGCAGTGAGACACGCCCACACGCTGAGTGACAGCTGTGTCACTGCACCCAATCACAGCAGCCGGTGGGCGTGTCTATACTGTGCAGTAAAATAAATAAATAAATAATTAAAAAAACCGGCGTGCGGTCCCCCCCAATTTTAATACCAGCCAGATAAAGCCATACGGCTAAAGGCTGGTATTCTCAGGATGGGGAGCTCCACGTTATGGGGAGCCCCCCAGCCTAACGATATCAGCCAGCAGCCGCCCAGAATTGCCGCATACATTAGATGCGACAGTTCTGGGACTGTACCCAGCTCTTCCCGATTTGCCCTGGTGCGTTGGCAAATCGGGGTAATAAGGAGTTATTGGCAGCCCATAGCTGCCAATAAGTCCTAGATTAATCATGTCAGGCGTCTCCCCGAGATACCTTCCATGATTAATCTGTAAATTACAGTTAAAAAACACACACCCGAAAAATCCTTTATTAGAAATAAAAAACACTAACAAATTCCCTCATTACCAATTTATTACCCACAACAAAGCCCTCCTTGTCCGACGTAATCCGCGGTCCTCCAACGTCGCATCCAGCTCTGCTGCATGCAGGTGACAGGAGCAGCAGAAGACACAGCCGCTCCTGTCACCTGCACGCAGCTAATGAAGAGAGCCGTGTGATCGGCTGAGCTGTCACTGAGGTTACCTGGATCCAGCGGTGGCCGCGGGTAACCTCAGTGACAGCTCAGCTGATCGCGCTACTCACCGCCGCTCCGGTCAGCTCCACGCAGCAAATGAGGTGAGTAGCGCGATCAGCTGAGCTGTCACTGAGGTTATCCGCGGCCACCGCTGCATCCACCGCTGGATCCAGGTAACCTCAGTGACAGCTCAGCCGATCACACGGCTCTCTTCATTAGCTGCGTGCAGGTGACAGGAGCGGCTGTGTCTTCTGCTGCTCCTGTCACCTGCATGCAGCAGAGCTGGATGCGACGTTGGAGGACCGTGGATTACACCGGACAAGGAGGGCTTTGTTGTGGGTAATAAATTGGTAATGAGGGAATGTGTTTGTGTTTTTAATGTCTAATAAAGGATTTTTTCGGGTGTGTGTGTGTGTTTATTTACTGTCACTTACAGATTAATCATGGAAGGAATCTCGGGGAGACGCCTGACATGATTAATCTAGGACTTATTGGCAGCTATTGGCTGCCAATAATTCCTTATTACCCCGATTTGCCAACGCACCAGGGCAAATCGGGAAGAGCCGGGTACAGTCCCAGAACTGTCGCATCTAATGAATGCGGCAATTCTGGGCGTCTGCTGGCTGATATTGTTAGGCTGGGGGGCTCCCCATAACGTGGGGCTCCCCATCCTGAGAATACCAGCCTGCAGCCGTATGGCTTTATCTGGCTGGTATTAAAATTGGGGGGGACCGCACGCCGGATTTTTTAATTATTTATTTATTTACACGGCACACAGAGCCGCGCGGCATTAAATGAAGTCGGGTGAAGTTCACCTGCTGTCCCCAACGACCAGCTAGTCGCTCTGCAGGTCCGGATCGCTGTTAGGTCGTTGGCCAGGTCTGCCTGTTTGACAGCTCACCAGAGACTTTGTAGCGATCCTGGCTAGGTTGAGATCGCAGGTTGGATCGCTAGAAAGTCTCAGTGTGTAAACCCAGCATTAGTCATATCCCCTCTTATGTCCAGGATACTGGTGACTTCTTGGAATTGCTTAAAGGTATAACATGGCAGCAAGGCTTCCAACTAACTTCAATTGATGTGGAGAGCTTGTACACTCGCATTCCCCAACGTCTGGGGGTGCAAGCTGTTAAGGAAATGGTGGCACAGAGTGGGAAGGCTGCCCGTTATTGCGATTTCATGGAAGAGTCCCTCGATTTTGTTCTTTCTAGGAACGCTTTTACTTTTTTGGACCGTTTGGTACCTGCAGTGCGGGGGTACCGCCATGGGTACCCCCGTCTCATGTGCCATGGCCAATATATTCCTGGGATCCTTCGAAAGCAAGTTTGTGTTTTCGGATACCAACCCCTTTTTCAGGTATATTCGCCACTATTTGAGGTATGTGGACGACATATTCATTGTATGGGATGGCATGGAGGATTTATTCTCTGATTTTGTGTCACATCTGAACAACTTTAATACAATGAATATGTCTTTCACTTCCTCTTTTGGTGGCGATACCCTCAATTTTCTGGACATTGAGGTCTCCATCAGGGATGCTAATATTCACACTCAATTGTTTAGGAAACCAACGGCATCCAACTCACTCTTGCATTTTCACAGTGAACACCCCCTTCATACTAAGACGGCTTTGCCGTATAGTCAGTTTTTGTGGGTACGTAGGGCTAACAGCTCTGAGGAAACTTTTCTCCAGCAGTCAATGGAACTGAAAGAAAGACTTCAGCAAAGGGGTTATCCTGATGAGCTGATCAATTCTGCTTTTGAGAGGGCTAGGGTTGATGCCCGTCGCCCTAACCAGAGAAGCCGCTCCGATAGAAGGGTTGATGACTTGAACAGATTTGTGTTCAGTTTTAGGTTTGGACCTTTGGAACATGTCATTAGGAGAACTTTATGTAAGCATTGGCACATCCTGGAAAGAGATCCTACTTTGGTTGAAATGACCAAAGCTAATCCTTTGGTCATGTTCAGACGATTCGGTAACCTACGGGATAAACTAGTGAGAAACAGACTTACCAGCCCTTCTGTGTGGCTCGATAGATGCTGGCCACCGGGTAACTACCGGTATGGCAGTTGCAGGTTTTGCAACTTACATCTCACTGGCCAATCCCTTCAGGTTTGTTCGCTTTTGCATTCTGTCCACCAGTTTATTTCATGTAAAACCAAGTACATTGTCTATGTGATTCTCTGCCCATGTGGCAGGTTTTACATAGGCAAAACAATCAGGTGTTTATACATTAGATTTAGAGAACACTACAATTCTATAACGTCAGGCAAAGGTTCTCCTAGACTGATTTCTCATATCCGCGAACATCATAATGGTAACCCTAATGTCTTGCGCTTTGCCGGTCTGCAGAGGGTTGCCCTCCCATCCAAGGGGGGCAACCTTCAGCAACTTTTGTTACAAGTTGAGGCCAAGCTAATTATTAATTATGGTGCACAAGGGGCATTGGGTTTAAATGATCGCGTGGATCTGTCAGTTTTTCTGTAGGTCCTCCCTGTGTTTATGCCTCTGTATTATTGTGTATATTTTTCTATATTCTTTTTCCTTTTTTTTTATGTAACTATTTGGTAAAAAAATTCTTGGTTTTATTATACTGTATTATTGCATGGCTTGTTTCATGTATGATATGTATTTTACATTCTCCCTGCATGTTTTCATGTTTTTATGTGGCTTGCGACGCACCTGTGATGCTATAGCTCCACATATGGACCCGTGGAAGCCTAATTAATTAGGCGAAACGGCCGTCGTCCTCTGCCTGGGAGCCAGCTCACAGCGCGTCTCCAGCCTTTTACCCTGCACCGCTCAATAAACTGAATTTCCTGCACAGCGGATGGAGTGCGGTCCTTCATTCCTCTCTTCCTCTCGGCTTTCTTTATGGTAAAACTGACCTGACATTATGATTTGTCAGATGAGAATGAGTTTATATATACCAAACCTAGGATTGTTTTTTTAAGTGGTGAAAAAAAAATCCAGAAATTTGTTCAAAAAAAGAAATTTGCTTTTGTTGCAACTTCCTGAGGCCAGTAGCGTTCTCGTTTTTCAGGATCTGGGGCTAAGAGAAGGATTATTTTTTGCAACTTGACCTGACGTTTTTAATTATTCCATTTTGGGTAGATGTGATGTTTTGATTGCCTTTAATTGTATTTTAATGCAATGTTGCGGTGACAAATAAAATGTAATAGAGTTGTAATTTTTTTTCTTGTTACATCCTTTATTAATCAGATTAATTTATTCTATATTTTGATAAATTTGGCATTTCTGAACACAATGATACCAAATGTGTATATTTTTTTTCATTTTTTTTTAATGGAGCAAAAAGGGGTGGGGAGATTTTAACTTTTTTTTATTTTTTCAGATTTTTAAAACCTTTTTTATACGTTTTTAATTTTTTTTTTCTAGTCCCGCTAGTGGGCTTGAAGCTGATATATAATAATCGCTTCTGCTATGCAGAGCGGTGCTTCAGCACTTCTCTGTAAGGCCCGTTCCACACATCCGTTTCATCAGTGATGGATCTGTCAAATTGTTTGTTCAGTGGACAGAGACGATGGCCAAAGTAACGTTTATTGTCTACGTCAAAAAATCGGACAGTGACGGATCCGTCACCGTCCGTCGTTTGGTAGACTGGAAGCCTATGGGCACAGGATCCATCGTAGTCAGTCAAATGACAGAATCCGGCAACAGATTCCGTTTTTTTAAACTGAGCATGTGCCAATTTATTATCAGCCCTCAGCTAGTCAGATCCGTCGAAAAACAGATCCATCACATCAGTTTGTCCACAATCTGCGACAAATCTGTCGATCGATCGAGCCAACGGATTGTGACTGATGGCAAAAAACTGATGTGTGAAAGGGGCCTAAGGGTGCGCTCACACACCATATGACAGACACAGGTATCGGATCTCATCACCAGGCTGCACACTCTCCGGAGAGGAGTGTCTCAGCGGCATAGAAATACATGCAGCCAACCTACTCCTGTCAGAAGAGTGTGCAGCTGTGCCAAATGATGAGATCAGATACTTGTGTGAGTCACACGACTCATGTGAACGCACCCTGAAAGAGAAATGTTGATCTGTGAATGCCAGTGCTTAGTCAGTGTTCACAGTAAGGCTATGTGCGCACTTACCGGATTTTGCCGCAGATTTTTTGCGGTTTTGCTGCATGTTTCACTGCAGAAAATGTTCATAACATCTCTGCAGTGAATCACCAGCAAAACCTATGGGCAAAAAAAATCCTGTGCGCACTAGGCGGAATTTGACAGCTGCATGTTTTGCTGCGGGATTCCCGCAGCAAAAACAATTGCATGTCAATTCTTTTCCGCACGTCGCTGCGGGATTTCACTCCATTGACTCCAATGTTAATCGTGAAATCCCGCAGGGAATAACGCAGGAAGCAAATTCTGTGCGGTTCACTGCGTTTTCCTGCGTTATTCCCTGCGGTATTTCGCGGTTTACCTCCGGTAATGTACATCGCCTGTCTGCGGTTTTGCAGGGAAGTGATGTCATTACAGGAAGAGGAAGCCATGCAGAGAGTAACCAAACACACAGATCACACTCACACAGACATCACAGACATAGAACACAGACACAGACACATAGAACACACATAGAAAGAAAACGGAAATATAGAAAACAAAGAACGTGGGCTCCGTCGTATATTTACCGTCCAGCCGAGGTAAGCACACAGCGGCGGCCCGGTATTCTCAGGCTGGGGAGAGAGAGGGGCAGGGTTAATGTCCCCCGCCTCACTCCACCTCCCACAGCCGAGAATATCAGCCGCAGCTGCCCCGGGACTGTCGCATGCATTATGCGGCAGCACCGGCGTGTCCCCGGCTCTTCTTGCTGCCGTGTACCAGTGGCAGCAAGGTAATACAAGGGGTTAATGGTGGTGGATCACCACCATTAACTCCAGGCTTGATCATGGCAGCGTCTATGTGACAGCTGACATGATCAACCCGTAAGTAAAGTGAATAAAACACACAGAAAAATCCTTTATTTTAAATAAAACAAACAAGCCTCGTTCACCATTTTATTAACCCCTCCCGCACCAAAGCTCCGGCACCAAAGCTCCGGCGTAATCCACAGGTCCGACGTCCTGCGCTGCTTACATCCAGCCGCGACTGTCACAGACACAGCGCTGAATGAAAGCAGCAGACAGCAGAGATAATTACCGGTCATTTCCCACGGCCGGTAATGTGAACTCACTGCCGACCGTGGGAAATGCAGCGATCTGTCTGTCTATCTATCTATCCCTCTATCTATTCTTCTGTCTATCTATCTACTATCTCTGAATTAAATAACTTTTTTTTTTTTTTTTTTTTCAATGTGCTTTATTGCATTGAATGCAATAAAGCACATCCCAACCCGCACGCGGCAAAACCGCGGCAATACCGAGAACAATAAAGCGGTGAAACCGCAGCAAACCGCGGCAAACCGCATGCGGTTTTCGGGTGCGGTTTGCCGTGTTTTTTTTTACCGCGGGTGCGGTAATCTTTGAGAGCATGTGGAATTTTCTCAAGAAAATTCCATTTCCCAGTCCGCACATAGCCTAACTGTGTAACAAGAGTGACCAGAGTCATCAGAGTATGCCTGGCTGTCATGACAAACCCATCTGCACTCCATGATTAGCAGGATTTAACTAGTTAATATGTGCAGATGGATCTCAGACCCACTTGTGCTTATTACCACATGTCGGCTGATCAGATCAGCCAACATGTGTGCAAAAACATGAGGTCTCGCGGGGCGAAAGAGGCACACACGACCAATGACATACCAGTATGTTATAGGTCATGAAGGGGTAAAGTAGTATATAAATGGTAAGTTCATACAATGTGATGCACTGTACATATACAGATAAACTAAAAAAGGGGACAATTATTAATGCTAAATTTTACCCTTTACCTCACCATGACCAATCTCTTAAAATACCTTAATACCTGTGGTGTTTGGTGTGATAGGATCCATGTATACTGTACTGGTGTAGTCTAGTGGTTCCCGAAAAGATAACATCCACCTTGGTACTTACTAAGGTCATATCACTTGCACTATTATTTAATCTGAGAGTCTGGTCACTCTGCAGTAGAGATGAGCGAACCGGTCCCGGTTCGGCTCGAGGCCGGTTCGCCGAATGGAGGTCCCGTTCGAGTTCGGCTTGTCGAACGTTCGAGGAACCGAACTCGAACTGCATAGGAAACAATGGCAGGCAATCACAAACACATAAAAACACCTAGAAAACACCCTCAAAGGTGTCCAAAAGGTGACAAACAACTCAAACACATGGGAAAGTGACAAGGACATATACTCATGCAAAAACAAAACAGCTGGACAAGAAAAAAGAGGAGGACACACAGATATATGAGTATATGCAAGGAAACATCGATTCCATTATTGTGCAACTTGAGCCCTGCTCATTTTAGACTTCCAATCTGGATAAATTGCCTGAGCTCGCCACGTACGCCTTGGGGATCTTGTCGTGTCCTGCAGCCAGCGTTCTCTCGGAACCTGTCTTCAGTGCTGCTGGGGGTCTGCTGGCAGATAAGCACACGTGTCTGTCCACTGACAATGTGGACATGGCTCTCAGAGGACTTTTCTTCCCCTGGGTCAGCCAGGGGACGGGAAAGGCACGCGTATTTTTGAGAGTGCTTCATGCAAAGCATCTTTTTCTTTTTCAAAAGGGGGCTCAACCGATGCCAGTCAAGTGGGGTGTGTGTGGCCCAGTTAGTGGAAACGAGGGAGACTGTGGTTGGAGTCCCCTCGCTGTGTCTCTAAAAGAACCAAGATGAACAAGTCATGGCTCTCAGAGGACTTTTCTTCCCCTGGGTCAGCCAGGGGACGGGAAAGGCACGCGTATTTTTGAGAGTGCTTCATGCAAAGCATCTTTTTCTTTTTCAAAAGGGGGCTCAACCGATGCCAGTCAAGTGGGGTGTGTGTGGCCCAGTTAGTGGAAACGAGGGAGACTGTGGTTGGAGTCCCCTCGCTGTGTCTCTAAAAGAACCAAGATGAACAAGTCATGGCTCTCAGAGGACTTTTCTTCCCCTGGGTCAGCCAGGGGACGGGAAAGGCACGCGTATTTTTGAGAGTGCTTCATGCAAAGCATCTTTTTCTTTTTCAAAAGGGGGCTCAACCGATGCCAGTCAAGTGGGGTGTGTGTGGCCCAGTTAGTGGAAACGAGGGAGACTGTGGTTGGAGTCCCCTCGCTGTGTCTCTAAAAGAACCAAGATGAACAAGTCATGGCTCTCAGAGGACTTTTCTTCCCCTGGGTCAGCCAGGGGACGGGAAAGGCACGCGTATTTTTGAGAGTGCTTCATGCAAAGCATCTTTTTCTTTTTCAAAAGGGGGCTCAACCGATGCCAGTCAAGTGGGGTGTGTGTGGCCCAGTTAGTGGAAACGAGGGAGACTGTGGTTGGAGTCCCCTCGCTGTGTCTCTAAAAGAACGAAGATGAACAAGTCATGGCTCTCAGAGGACTTTTATTCCCCTGGGTCAGCCAGGGGACGGGAAAGGCACGCGTATTTTTGAGAGTGCTTCATGCAAAGCATCTTTTTCTTTTTCAAAAGGGGGCTCAACCGATGCCAGTCAAGTGGGGTGTGTGTGGCCCAGTTAGTGGAAACAAGGGAGACTGTGGTTGGAGTCCCCTCGCTGTGTCTCTAAAAGAACCAAGATGAACAAGTCATGGCTCTCAGAGGACTTTTCTTCCCCTGGGTCAGCCAGGGGATGGGAAAGGCACGCGTATTTTTGAGAGTGCTTCATGCAAAGCATCTTTTTCTTTTTCAAAAGGGGGCTCAACCGATGCCAGTCAAGTGGGGTGTGTGTGGCCCAGTTAGTGGAAACGAGGGAGACTGTGGTTGGAGTCCCCTCGCTGTGTCTCTAAAAGAACCAAGATGAACAAGTCATGGCTCTCAGAGGACTTTTCTTCCCCTGGGTCAGCCAGGGGACGGGAAAGGCACGCGTATTTTTGAGAGTGCTTCATGCAAAGCATCTTTTTCTTTTTCAAAAGGGGGCTCAACCGATGCCAGGCAAGTGGGGTGTGTGTGGCCCAGTTAGTGGAAACGAGGGAGACTGTGGTTGGAGTCCCCTCGCTGTGTCTCTAAAAGAACCAAGATGAACAAGTCATGGCTCTCAGAGGACTTTTCTTCCCCTGGGTCAGCCAGGGGACGGGAAAGGCACGCGTATTTTTGAGAGTGCTTCATGCAAAGCATCTTTTTCTTTTTCAAAAGGGGGCTCAACCGATGCCAGGCAAGTGGGGTGTGTGTGGCCCAGTTAGTGGAAACGAGGGAGACTGTGGTTGGAGTCCCCTCGCTGTGTTTTACATGCTTTTAGAAGGGCATGACATGGCTTGGAGGTTGACTTTCATCATCTGCAAACTGTTGGCTACCAAAATGCTGCCTTTCCAACAACTGTGGTTATAGACAATGAGGAACATACTGATGAAGATGAGACGCAGATACCCGATTGGGATGACAACTTAAATATTCGGTCAGGGCAAGAAGAGGCTCGGTCTGAGGGGAAGGGGAGTGCAAACACAACAATTGATGATGAAGTTCTAGATCCCACCTACTGTCAACCCACAGTCAGACACTCGAGGAGGTCAACAGAGGCGGTGGAGAAGGATGCAACCGACGACGAAGTAACCTTGCGCCTTCCTGGACACAGTCGGAGCACTGGTAGCACGTCTACAACTGCATCCTCAGCCACCACTCTGCCTCTGAGCATTATTCGGGGTGGATCAACAGGTCGCATGGCCTCTAAGCCTTGCCTAGCCTGGTCCTTTTTTGACATAAAAAAAGATCGCCCAAATTATGTGATCTGTAACATTTGGCATGGTTATCTTAGTAGAGGTCAAAACCTCAGCAGTTTGACAACTTCTTCCATGAATCGTCACATGAATAAATATCATATGGCCTGGTGGGAAGCTCACCGTGCTGCAATGCGGCCTAGCGGAGCCAACCATCCACCGCCTGCCCCTTCCAATGCATCCGCGCGCTCGTCATCTTCTAGGACTGTGGGGACAGCTGTCACACCTGTTTTTCCACCCACAACTTCCACCACTGTAACCGCAACAGGCAGTTTGCTTGGTAGGTCGTCAGTTGGTTTGGAAGGGGAAACAAGTGATTGTGTACAGCTCTCTCAAACATCGATAGCACCAACGTTGGATGAAGGCAACATCATGTCTCCGCCTGCACTTTCCTCACAAACCTGCATTTTTCCAGGGACACCCTACTCAACACCGTCTACACACAGCAGCCAGATCTCTGTCCCTCAGATGTGGTCAAATAAAAGGCCACTTCCTGCGACCCATGACAAAGCTAAGAGGTTGACTCTATCCCTCTGTAAGCTGTTGGCTACCGAAATGCTGCCTTTCCGCCTAGTGGACACACAGGATTTTAGAGACCTTATGTCTGTCGCTGTGCCCCAGTACCAGATGCCTAGTCGCCACTACTTCTCTAAGAAAGGTGTGCCCGCGCTACACCAGCATGTCGCACACAACATCACCGCTTCCTTGAGAAATTCTGTGTGTGAACGGGTGCATTTCACCACCGATACTTGGACCAGTAAGCATGGACAGGGACGTTACATGTCGCTGACTGGCCACTGGGTAACTATGGTGATAGATGGTGAAGGGTCTGCTGCACAAGTCTTGCCGTCCCCACGACTTGTGTGTCAATCCTCTGTCTGTCCAAGTTCCGCCACTGCTTCTGCATCCTCCACCTCATCTGGGTCCTCCACCTCCGCCCCAAGCCTGCCTGGTCAGGCCACCAGCGTTCTCACTGCGCAGAAGGAATCACGCAACCCTCATTACTATACTGGCAGCAGAGCGCAACGGCATCAGGCGGTCTTTAGCTTGACATGTCTTGGGAATAAGAGTCACACAGCTGAGGAGTTGTGGTCAGCTCTGCGGTCCGAGTTTAATAAATGGTTGTCTCCACTCAACCTGCAGCCTGGTAAGGCCGTGTGCGACAATGCTGCAAACCTGGGTGCGGCCCTTCGCCTGGGCAAGCTGGCACACGTGCCTTGTATGGCTCACGTGTTTAACCTTGTTGTCCAGCAATTTTAACCCACTATCACGGCCTAGATGGGCTTCTGCACAGGGCATGGTCACTCTCTGCTCACTTCTGCCGTTTAAACGCCGCAGCTGACTTGACTTGCATTGCTCCAGAAGTCTTTCAGCCTGCCGGTTCATCACCTGAAATGCGATGTATCGACACGCTGGAATTCGACTCTCCACATGATACAGAGACAGCACCACCGAGCCCTGGTGCATTACGTCATGACGTATAGCCTAGGCCAATGAGATGCAGAGGTGGGGCAGATTACACTGCTAGAGTGGTCTCAGATCAAGGACCTATGCACCCTTCTGCACAGTTTCGACATGGCGACGAATATGTTTAGCGCTGACAATGCCATTATCAGCATGACGATTCCAGTCATTTACATGCTGGAGCACACGCTAAACACTATTCGGAGTCAGGGGGTGGGACAACAGGAAGGGAAGGAACTACAGGAGGATTCATATGCGGAAGACACAACAACATCACCAAGGTCCAGACGTTCATCATCACCAAGGCGCCAGGCATGGGACCATGGGGGACAGGGATCAACAAGGGCGCATGGTAGCAGGCGAGATGTTGAGGAAGGTGCAGGAGGACATGAAGATATGGAGGACGAACTGTCCATGGACATGGAAGACTCAGCAGATGAGGGGGACCTTGGTCAAATTTCAGTTGAAAGAGGTTGGGGGGAGATGTCAGAGGAAGAAAGAACGGTTAGCACCTCTATGCCACAAACACAGCGTGGACGTGGTCCGCATGGCTGCGCAAGACACATGAGTGCCTTCTTGTTGCACTACCTCCAACATGACCCTCGTATTGTCAAAATTAGAAGTGATGATGACTACTGGCTTGCCACACTATTAGATCCCCGGTACAAGTCCAAATTTTGTGACATAATTCCAGCCATAGAAAGGGACGCACTTATGCAGGAGTATCAGCAGAAGCTGTTACTCGATCTTAGATCCGCTTTTCCACCAAACAACCGTGCAGGTGCAGGGAGTGAATCTCCCAGTTGTAACTTGACAAACATGGGACGGTCTCGTCATCTTCAACAGTCTACACGTACCAGTAGGACCGTATCTGGTGCTGGTAACAGCAATTTAATGGAATCTTTTCATAATTTTTTTAGACCCTCCTTTGCAAGGCCACCAGAGACAACAAGTCTGACACATAGTCAACGGCTGGAGAGGATGATACAGGAGTATCTACAAATGAACATCAATGCCATGACTTTGCAAATAGAGCCTTGCTCATTTTGGGCTTCAAATCTAGAAAAATGGCCAGAGCTATCCAGTTACGCCTTGGAGATTTTGTCGTGTACAGCTGCCAGCGTTGTCTCTGAACGTGTCTTCAGTGCTGCTGGGTGTGTGCTGACAGATAAGCGCACGCGTCTGTCCAGTGACAATGTGGACAGACTGACGTTCATCAAAATGAACAAGTCATGGATCCAGAAGGAATTTACAACCCCTGTGTCATCCTGGGGAGAGTAAATGCTTGTGGATTTGGAATGTGCTTGATGCAAATCTAGCTGTGAAGTGTACAAATATGGCACAACTGCTGCCACTGAATGGGTGGGTGTGTGTGGGGCACAATTTTTGGAAAAAAGGGAGGCTCCGCTTGGAGTAACTCTTGCTTACATTGTTTTTAAAAGGAGCCAAGATGACCAAGTCATGGTTCAGCAAAGACTTTATCTACCTACCCCGGTGTCATGCTGGGGACGGTTAATTATGGCGTATTTTTGAATGTGCTTGATGCAAATCAAAACATCCTGTTTGCAACTAGGGCACAAGTGCTGCCACTGATGGGGTGTCTGTGTGCCCAATTTTTGGAAAAAAGGGAGACTCCGCTTGGAGTAACCCTTGCTTGCTGTGTTTTTTAAAAATGATACAAGATGAACAGATCTGAAGGCAAGATGAAGGCAACATCATGTCTCCGCCTGCACTTTCCTCACAAACCTGCATTTTTCCAGGGACACCCTACTCAACACCGTCTACAGACAGCAGCCAGATCTCTGTCCCTCAGATGTGGTCAAATAAAAGGCCACTTCCTGCGACCCATGACAAAGCTAAGTGGTTGACTCTATCCCTCTGTAAGCTGTTGGCTACCGAAATGCTGCCTTTCCGCCTAGTGGACACACAGGATTTTAGAGACCTTATGTCTGTCGCTGTGCCCCAGTACCAGATGCCCAATCACCACTGCTTCTCCAAGAAAAGCATGCCCGTGCTACACCAGCATGTCGCACACAACATCACCACTTCCTTGAGAAAATCTGTGTGCGACAGGGTGCATTTCAACACAGATACTTGGACCAGTAAGCATAGACAGGGTCATTACATGTCACTGACTGGGCACTGGCAAACTATGGTGAGAGATGGAGAAGGGTCTGCTGTACAAGTCTTGCCGTCCCCACGAGTTGTTTCAATCCTTCTTCTGTATGTAGAAGTTAATACACTGCTTCTGCCTCTTCAACCTCGTGTGGGTCCTCCACCTTGGCGCAAACCCTGTGTGGTCAGGCCACCCTTCCTTGCAACTGCGCACAAGGACTACCACACACCTCCTTACTATGCTGGCAGCAGAGCTCAATGCCATCAGGCGGTCAAAGTTTTACTTTGAAATGTATGGGAAATGTGAGTCACACCGCTATTCCAGAGAATAGTAGTCAGGCAGGGTCAAAACATTAATTGAGGAACAGGAACAGAATGGGACGGCCAGGACTTAATCAGAAAACAAGCAGAGGTGAAATGCGGATCGGCCAACAAGGTACATAAACAGCAAGCAGGAAAAGTAGTCAGGTAACAAGCACACAAAATCATAAAACTGAACTGGGGGTAAAATTAACCAGAGGTTCATAGCTATGTCTGGCAGTGGTCTGCAGACAGGATTGGCATAAAAAAGGGTGTGGTGTCTTCCCATTGGTTGTAGCTGAATGATGGTATTTCATCTGTGAGATACCCACCACCTACATTCAGCCAGAGATTCTGCATCTGTCAAGGTAATGCAGCCCAGTGGGTGAGCATAACCTGCGTCCACCTGCGCCGCTGGCATCGACTACTCTCCCATCATCAGCACTATTCATGAAAGGAACACGTTGTCACCTGGCGACCGGAGTACAAATTGACGGAGCGGACTCCGTTGGTGACTTAACAGCCGTGTGCGGCAATGATGCAAACCTGGCTGCGGGCCATCCTCAGAGCTATGTGACACACGTGCCTTGTATGGCTCACGTGTTGAACCGAATTCTCCAGCAATTTTTAAAACACCATCACGGCCTACATGGCCTTGTGCAGCGGGCACGCTCGCTATGTGCTCACTTCCATCGTGCGCACACAGCAGCTCAACAACTTTCATCACTCCGGAAGTCTTAGGGTCTGGCAGTTAAACGCCGGAAATGCGATGTTCCGACACGCAGGAATTGGAATCTGCACATGTTGCAGCGTGTGTGGCAGCACCGCAGAGCCCTGCTGAAATACGGTATGACATATAGCCTGGGATAACTTGATCAAGAGGTGGTGCAGATCACGCTGCTGGAGTGGTGTCAGATCAAGGACCTATGCACCCTGCTACACAGTTCACAAATGTCGACGAAGATGTTTAGCACTGGCAATGTCATTCTCAGCGTGACAATTCTGGTCATCTACATGATGGAGCACACTGTAATTATTATTCGGAGTCAGGTGTTGGGACAAGAGGAAGGGGAGGAAGTACAGGAGGAGTCATATGCGGAAGGGATAACAAGATCTACGAGGTCCAGATGGTCAGCGGCACCTATGCGGCATTCATGGTGAGGGAGAGGGATTAACAAGGGCGCATAGTATCAGCAAAAAGTGTTGATGAAAGTGCAGGAGCCCATGAAGAAATGGAGGACGAACTGGCGATGGGCATGGAAGACTCAGCAGATGAGTGAGAGCTTGCTCACATTTCGGTTGTGCGAGGTTGTGGGGAGAGGGCAGAGGAAGGATGCACGATTCTCACCTCTCTGCCACCAACACACCAAGGACTTGGTCCTCCTGGATGCACAAGACACATGAGCGCCTTCTTGCTGCACTACCTACATGACCCTCGGATTGTATGAATTTGAAGTAATCCTGAATACTGGGTTGCCACACTGTTAAATCCCCGGTACAAGACAAAATTTGGCGAACTAATTCCTGCCATAGAAATGGACGCACGTATACAGGAGTATCTGCAGAATGTGGTACGCAATCTTAGATCTACTTTTCCACTAAACACCAGTGCTGCACAGAGTGAATCTCAACGCTTTGTCATGGATAGGAGGAAATGGTCTTTTACTTGTCCACATCGGAGGGACTGAGGGATGGCTGCTCTGCTGAGATGGCGTTGAGTACGGTGTCCCTGCACAGTTGCACTTTTGGTCATATCCCAAAATGAGTTGAAAAAGGACAGATGCTGTTGGAAAGGGGAACAGGTGTGTTGGAAAGGGGAAAAAAGTTTTGGTCCGTGGATTTGGTGGTTAAGCAACTGTAACATTTGCTGAAGAAACACCATCTGTTACAGTGGGACTGGCAGATTTGGATAAAGTGGTATATAATCTGTGACCGCTATATAACGAAAATTAATAAGAAAAGAAAGAGAAAGGTATATATCCCCATCAGCAGTCAGTGTCCACCGTGCTCCCAGTTGGAAAAGGAGAGGTTGGCAACTGGAAGGTTTGGTGGAGGATACAGAGCTGTGTGGCTATGAAACTAATAGTAGCCTGAACCGAGTTAGACACCATTCGGATCTGGAGACTGTGAGCCCTGTTAGCGTCACAGGGTCCACATGCCCACCCAGCCCAGGAACTCCCTGTTAACAACACAGGGGCCATTGAGTACGCTGACCGTGTGCGTAGGGGCACACCTGTGGACAGCAGGCGCATCAGCAGCAGCAGGCCTGTTAATGCCACTGGGCTGCACAAGCAGGACTGGTAGGACAGGAGCTGGTCCTAACCGTTCTGCGTTACCAACTGTGGTGGTGGCCTGCATCGACACCCTATCCCTGCCTACCTCTGGCCTAAAGCCGCAATGGGTTCAACACATGGAGGTGTGCTCTTTCGGAGCATAATAGAAGACTGCGCACCTCCTTGTTGGCTCCAGCCCCTTTTATAACCTGGGTCCGCCCCAAACCAGGGTGAACCACAATGCACCTCCTGGAGACAAAAGTAGAGTGACACGTCATGAGTGGCATAACTAGCGTCCTATTTGGAACCGCAACTTCAATGATGACCTCATGGCTGCCATGACCCAAACACCTCACCAGTCATCGTCTGACCATCAATAATGCGGTGACAAGTCATAGGTGTGGGCCTCTGCAAGCCATTTGGGAGGACACCTGATGCCCTGTGGTCTATATGGGACCCCCACATCAGGGCCAGGGCCAAAGAGTTCATTACCGGACCTAGTCTCTCATGCAGGAATTGCCTGAGCATGCTCAGTAGCATGAAATACAGTCTCTTAAAAAAGACTATCAGCTTTAGCATGGTGTCTAGGCACAAAACAGGACTTAGACCCGGCACGGAATGCAAGCACCTGTGCAAAGAGGCTTTTCACACTTTGTGGGAGCATGCGCTGTATCCCGAAAAGAAGACTTAGCGTCAGGAATAACACAGTCAGGCTGAGCATACTCACTAGGCGAAACACTGTAATTATGCTGCAGCTGGGGTACATCGGCACACGCATGCGCACTAGCTGCCTCTCCACACTTAGACGTGGAGGGGAAATTGCTCTTGGAGATGCTGTCTATGAACAGAAGGAAAAGCTAAAGGAAGCCTGACTTTCTATCCCTCCGAATTATGAAATGCAGCAATGAATTCCATGAGTTTGCTATAACATTAGTGTAGCAAAATGTGCATGAGGGTGTCATGTAGAGGTGCTAGAAATAGCTTGTCACCAGTGGGGCACTAATGGAATACAACAGCCAGTTCTATGATGCCACTAAATGGCAGTATTTTGTGCTATCATTATAGCTTATTAAAAACAGAGCAGGAGGGTGTCATGCAGAGGTGCTGCACATAGATTTGCAGTAGTGTGAATAGACAAAACTACAATAGCCAAGTTTAGGATGCCACTAGGTACACTGAGTGTTTGCTAGTATAATGGCTTAGTTAAAAAAAGGTGGAGTGTGCAATGCAGGCAGACGTGCTGCAAATATGTTTACAATAGTGTGAATAGACAAAAGTACAATAGCCACGTTTAGGATGCCACTAGGTACACTGAGTGTTTGCTAGTATAATGGCTTAGTTTAAAAAAGTTTGAGTGTGCAATGCAGGCAGACGTGCTGCAAATATCTTTACAATAGTGTGAATAGACAAAAGTACAATAGCCACGTTTAGGATGCCACTAGGTACACTGAGTGTTTACTAGTTTAATGGCTTAGTTTAAAAAAGTTGGAGTGTGCAATGCAGGCAGACGTGCTGCAAATATCTTTACAATAGTGTGAATAGACAAAAGTACAATAGCCACGTTTAGGATGCCACTAGGTACACTGAGTGTTTGCTAGTATAATGGCTTAGTTTAAAAAAGTTTGAGTGTGCAATGCAGGCAGACGTGCTGCAAATATCGTTACAATAGTGTGAATAGACAAAAGTACAATAGCCACGTTTAGGATGCCACTAGGTACACTGACTGTTTGCTAGTATAATGGCTGAGTTAAAAAAAGGTGGAGTGTGCAATGCAGGCAGACGTGCTGCAAATATCTTTACAATAGTGTGAATAGACAAAAGTCCAATAGCCACGTTTAGGATGCCACTAGGTACACTGACTGTTTGTTAGTATAATGGCTGAGTTAAAAAAAGGTGGAGTGTGCAATGCAGGCAGACGTGCTGCAAATATCTTTACAATATTGTGAATAGACAAAAGTACAATAGCCACGTTTAGGATGCCACTAGGTACACTGAGTGTTTGCTAGTATAATGGCTTAGTTTAAAAAAGTTTGAGTGTGCAATGCAGGCAGACGTGCTGCAAATATCGTTACAATAGTGTGAATAGACAAAAGTACAATAGCCACGTTTAGGATGCCACTAGGTACACTGAGTGTTTGCTAGTATAATGGCTTAGTTTAAAAAAGTTTGAGTGTGCAATGCAGGCAGACGTGCTGCAAATATGTTTACAATAGTGTGAATAGACAAAAGTACAATAGCCACGTTTAGGATGCCACTAGGTACACTGACTGTTTGCTAGTATAATGGCTTAGTTTAAAAAAGTTGGAGTGTGCAATGCAGGCAGACGTGCTCTGCAAATGTCTTTGCACTAGTGGGACTATAGCAAAGTCCAATAGCCACGTTTAGGATGCCACTAGGTACACTGAGTGTTTGCTAGTAAAATGGCTTAGTTTAAAAAAGTTGGAGTGTGCAATGCAGGCAGACGTGCTCTGCAAATGTCTTTGCACTAGTGGGACTATAGCAAAGTCCAATAGCCACGTTTTGGATGCCACTAGGTACACTGACTGTTTGCTAGTATAATGGCTTAGTTATAATGAGTTGGAGTGTGCAATGCAGGCAGACGTGCTGCAAATATCTTTACAATAGTGTGAATAGACAAAAGTCCAATAGCCACGTTTAGGATGCCACTAGGTACACTGACTGTTTGCTAGTATAATGGCTAAGTTAAAAAAAGGTGGAGTGTGCAATGCAGGCAGACGTGCTGCAAATATCTTTACAATAGTGTGAATAGACAAAAGTACAATAGCCACGTTTAGGATGCCACTAGGTACACTGAGTGTTTGCTAGTATAATGGCTTAGTTTAAAAAAGTTGGAGTGTGCAATGCAGGCAGACGTGCTGCAAATATGTTTACAATAGTGTGAATAGACAAAAGTACAATAGCCACGTTTAGGATGCCACTAGGTACACTGAGTGTTTGCTAGTATAATGGCTTAGTTTAAAAAAGTTGGAGTGTGCAATGCAGGCAGACGTGCTGCAAATATCTTTACAATAGTGTGAATAGACAAAAGTACAATAGCCACGTTTAGGATGCCACTAGGTACACTGAGTGTTTGCTAGTATAATGGCTTAGTTAAAAAAAGGTGGAGTGTGCAATGCAGGCAGACGTGCTGCAAATATGTTTACAATAGTGTGAATAGACAAAAGTACAATAGCCACGTTTAGGATGCCACTAGGTACACTGAGTGTTTGCTAGTATAATGGCTTAGTTAAAAAAAGGTGGAGTGTGCAATGCAGGCAGACGTGCTGCAAATAGGTTTACAATAGTGTGAATAGACAAAAGTACAATAGCCACGTTTAGGATGCCACTAGGTACACTGAGTGTTTGCTAGTATAATGGCTTAGTTTAAAAAAGTTTGAGTGTGCAATGCAGGCAGACGTGCTGCAAATATGTTTACAATAGTGTGAATAGACAAAAGTACAATAGCCACGTTTAGGATGCCACTAGGTACACTGAGTGTTTGCTAGTATAATGGCTTAGTTTAAAAAAGTTGGAGTGTGCAATGCAGGCAGACGTGCTCTGCAAATGTCTTTGCACTAGTGGGACTATAGCAAAGTCCAATAGCCACGTTTAGGATGCCACTAGGTACACTGAGTGTTTTCTAGTAAAATGGCTTAGTTTAAAAAAGTTGGAGTGTGCAATGCAGGCAGACGTGCTCTGCAAATGTCTTTGCACTAGTGGGACTATAGCAAAGTCCAATAGCCACGTTTAGGATGCCACTAGGTACACTGACTGTTTGCTAGTATCATGGCTTAGTTATAATGAGTTGGAGTGTGCAATGCAGGCAGACGTGCTGCAAATATCTTTACAATAGTGTGAATAGACAAAAGTCCAATAGCCACGTTTAGGATGCCACTAGGTACACTGACTGTTTGCTAGTATAATGGCTGAGTTAAAAAAAGGTGGAGTGTGCAATGAAGGCAGACGTGCTGCAAATATCTTTACAATAGTGTGAATAGACAAAAGTCCAATAGCCACGTTTAGGATGCCACTAGGTACACTGACTGTTTGCTAGTATAATGGCTGAGTTAAAAAAAGGTGGAGTGTGCAATGCAGGCAGACGTGCTGCAAATATCGTTACAATAGTGTGAATAGACAAAAGTACAATAGCCACGTTTAGGATGCCACTAGGTACACTGAGTGTTTGCTAGTATAATGGCTTAGTTTAAAAAAGTTGGAGTGTGCAATGCAGGCAGACGTGCTGCAAATATCTTTACAATAGTGTGAATAGACAAAAGTACAATAGCCACGTTTAGGATGCCACTAGGTACACTGAGTGTTTGCTAGTATAATGGCTTAGTTAAAAAAGGTGGAGTGTGCAATGCAGGCAGACGTGCTGCAAATATGTTTACAATAGTGTGAATAGACAAAAGTACAATAGCCACGTTTAGGATGCCACTAGGTACACTGAGTGTTTGCTAGTATAATGGCTTAGTTTAAAAAAGTTTGAGTGTGCAATGCAGGCAGACGTGCTGCAAATATCTTTACAATAGTGTGAATAGACAAAAGTACAATAGCCACGTTTAGGATGCCACTAGGTACACTGAGTGTTTGCTAGTATAATGGCTTAGTTTAAAAAAGTTGGAGTGTGCAATGCAGGCAGACGTGCTCTGCAAATGTCTTTGCACTAGTGGGACTATAGCAAAGTCCAATAGCCACGTTTAGGATGCCACTAGGTACACTGACTGTTTGCTAGTATAATGGCTTAGTTAAAAAGAGTTGGAGTCTGCAATGCAGGCAGACGTGCTCTGCAAATGTCTTTGCACTAGTGGGACTATAGCAAAGTCCAATAGCCACATTTAGGATGCCACTAGGTACTCTGAGTGTTTGCTAGTATAATGGCTTAGTTATAATGAGTTGGAGTGTGCAGAGGACAAGAGGATACAGTGGCAGGATTTTGGGGCTCTGGGTAGAGGAATGGAAGCCTGCCTTTCTATTCCCTCCTAATGGTGAAATGCAGGGAGGAAATCCCTGACCTGGGCTACACAGACGCTGTTGCTGTTTGCAGGACCTGTCACCTATGGCTCTCTGACCCTGCCGGTTTGAGCCCTTAAAAGGACTGCTAGAAAGTGCTCTCCCTAAGCTGTCTAACGCTGTGTATGCAGCGCATACAGCTGTATCGGCGATAGGACTCAAGAGGACGGAGCTGCGACAGTGATGTCTGACACCAAAGACGCAGAAGGCAGATAATGGCGTCCTGGAGGAAAATGTCAGTTTTTATAATGCAGGGACATGTGACATGGACATCCTATCACACATGCCGTTGCTTCTCTGGCTAAAAGTCCACTTAGCTGTGTGTGTGTCTGGGATTGGCTGACATGCTGGCCCGCCCCACTACACGTGCGCGCTTAGGGAAGGAAGACAAGAAAAAAAAAAAAAAAAAATGGCGATCGCCATTATAGAAACAGCAGTGATCTGAAGGCGCTGTTCACGCACACTATACACTAAAATGTCATAATAGTGTGATTCACAGAGTGACTTACACTATTACAGCAGAAACCAAGCTAGGATTTAGCTGGTTTTTTGCTGCTAGAACCATTCTCGAACGTTTCTAGAACTATCGAGCTTTTGCAAAAAGCTCGAGTTCTAGTTCGATCTAGAACATGCCCCAAAATCACTCGAGCCTAGAACTGGAGAACCACGAACCACGAACCGCGCTCAACTCTACTCTGCAGCCTCATTTATGGTTACATTTATTTTGAAGAGTCACATAGTAATATTGGTAATATAGTCTAATCATGTCCTTTGAAGGAGTCAAGAAATTCCAGTCTGACATGGCATTGTGGACAGAAATAACCGTTAATTAATCATTAGCTTATTTTTACCATTACAGGCATTATCCTTGATTAATTACCGTATTTTTCGCTTTATAAGACGCACCTGATTATAAGACGCACCCCCAAATTTGGTGAAGGAAAGGAGAATTTTTTTTTTTTAATGTTAAATGGGGTCCATCTTATAATGCCAGTGTCCCTCTAACAAATCATATAGGGTATATGTCCCTCATAGCCCCCCATCCTAAAATTAGCCCCCTTAATCTGGATATGGCCCCCTTATATTGAATATAGCCCCCTTGTGATGGCACACGTTCCCCTGTGCTGCCTATGGTCCCCTATGGATTGCACACGTTCCCGTGTTAGATAACGCCCCCATGCTGCTGCCCATGGCCCCTATAGATCGCACAAGTCCCCCTGTGTTAGATATCGCCCCCATAGTGCTGCCCATGGCCCCTATATAGATCGCACAAGTCCCCCTGTGTTAGATATCGCCCCCATAGTGCTGCCCATGGTCCCTATAGATCGCACAAGTCCCCCTGTGTTAGATATCTCCCCCATAGTGCTGCCAATGGCCCCTATAGATCGCACAAGTCCCCCTGTGTTAGATATCGCCCCCATAGTGCTGCCCATGGCCCCTATATAGATCGCACAAGTCCCCCTGTGTTAGATATCGCCCCCATAGTGCTGCCCATGGTCCCTATAGATCGCACAAGTCCCCCTGTGTTAGATATCGCCCCCATAGTGCTGCCCATTGCCCCTATATAGATCGCACAAGTCCCCCTGTGTCAGATATCGCCCCCATAGTGCTTCCCATGGCCCCTATATAGATCGCACAAGTCCCCCTGTGTCAGATATGGCCCCTAGGCTGCTGCCCAAAGTAAAATAAAACCCTCTTTCCTTATCTCCTCCAGCGCTGAGCTCCCTCCTGTCTGGCTCCGTGCTTCTGTTCTTCCACTTCCTGGTTCTCAGTGCGGTCATGTGATCGGCACAGCAGGCTGAGCTCTCTGCCTGATCACAGTGGAAGCAGGGACACGGGGAGAAACGCTGCAGGGGTAAGTAAAGATTTTTTATTTTAGAATGAGTAGCAGCCTGGGGGCCAAATCTAACACAGGGGTGGGCATGTGCGATCACACTGGGACGCAGGCTCATAGAATATGCACCGCTGCCCCAGCCCCTCACTGCATGCGATTTCAGCATCATTGGAGATGGACAGCGGCTGTGCATATTATATGAGCGGGTGCAGGAGATCAAAGGCTGCAGCCCACAGCGTTCCCCTGTGCTCCAGAGCTGCTGCCCCCACCTCCCCTGGACGCTGCAGTGTACATATATATACACCCCCCCCCGTATATTCGGCTTATAAGACGCACCCCCTACTTTCCCCCAAAATTTGGGGGAACAAAAGTGCGTCTTATAAAGCGAAAAATACGGTAAACCCCTATTCATCATGCTTATTTATAAAAGCATATGAGTGAATCGCATAGGAGTTGAATTGGTTGTATGACTACAAGTACAAATCACTACATTAATACTAATCTCATGTGTTATGACCTGGAGGCAGCACTTCTGCACAATATTATCTGAAATGAACCCCCTTGGGCGATATTACCCCTTCCAGCCACCTTCATAGATGTAATGCTGATCTTTAGAAGACAAATGCAGCTTTTATTATATTATGTTTAATAATGCATGTTTAATAAAGGATTTGTTAAAATGTAAATTAAATTATTAATTAAAAACAACAATTGAGATGTGTGAAGAATCCTCCTGAGAGGCAAATAAATTATAGATAAGTTTGAGAAAACTCTTGAGTCAGTGTATTTAAGTCTGCAGTGTTATATCATTTGGGCTATCTGTCATTCAATGTCTAGCCCTAGCAGAGAGAATTGTGACTCTTTGGCTTGTGTGTAATAAATCAATGTATTTCACTAAAATGAATCTGACTAATGACATTAATGATATTACACTATTATGTTTTATACATGTTTATAGCTGAAGCAACATCTTGTAGCAGGTCAGGCATGCTGACACTATAAAAGATGTACACTAGCATACAAATTAAATTGCTGCCAATCCAGTGAAGTATACCTAACAGTTATAGATAATGAGAGAATTTTATGACTAGACCAAAGGTAAAAGATGACATAATATATTTGTAGCTTGGAAACACAAAGGCTATGTGCGTACGTTGCGTTTTTACCCGCATTTCTGCAGCGTTTTTAGCGGCGGCGTTTTTGCGCCAAAACGCATGCGTTTTTGATTTCCAGCAAAGTCTATGGGAAAAGATGAATTTCTGTCCGCACTTTGCTTTTTTTTCTGCAGCGTTTAATTTGCATATTTTTGGTCAAAAACCATGCTGAAAATGAAGCAGCATGTTAGTTGTTTTTGCCATTTCTGCAGCGTTTCCTTAACATTGGAGTCAATGAGAAATGGCAAAATGCATGTTGTATTGAATAATCTGCGTTTCATATGCGTTTCCCCTGCTTTTTACCTGCGTTTTAACAATCAAAAACGCAGTTGTAGGAGGGAAATGACCAATGCAGAAACGTCATTACCTACATCACTTCCTTTTTCCTATAAATACAGAGATGTGCATGTTTTTGTGCCTGCTACTATTGTGATATTTCTCAATTTCAACATACTTGTAGATTCTTGTATATAAAATGGCTTGGTTCCAACGAATGAAAATAGATGTTGCAAAATTAATTGCTATGGTAAGTTTATGAATATTTCACTTATTTTTAACAATTAATCTTTCTTTATATGTTAGAACTGTATTGAAAAGTAAAAAGAACCTATACTAAATTTTCCTTTGAAAAATTATAAATGTTTAAAATCATCCAAAAAATATATATATTTCTATTTTATGTTAAAAATAAATAACTTATTTGTATTTTTGCAATCTGTTATGATGTATTGTGGACTACTTTGCAAGACATTTTAAAAAAGGATAATGGTTACCTTAAAAATCTTTAAAAATTGAATTAAATATTTAATACCTAATTTTAAAATTAACCAAACAGGTGGAATCCATGCCATGCCTATGGGATCCTACATGCCCAGATTATATGCAGAAAACAAAGAGGATGGACTGTTGGGGAACAATTTGTGCAGAACTTTTTCCACAATGGCATGAGGCTGATGCAGCCTTACAACATAGAATTGGTATAATGTATAAATTTGTATTTTTTATTTCATTGTTATCTAATATGTTAGAACATAAATTAATTGTGTAAAATTATTTTTTAATATTTTTAATTTTGAATAGAGCTGGACGTGCGCAAAAGATGGCAATCTGTAAAGGACAGATTTAATAAGATAAGGAATGAGGGCATGAAAAGTGGCAGTTCACCCAAGAAACCGAATTTCATTTATTATGATGATCTGACATTTTTATGCACAAGTCGCAAAAACAGAGAGTAAGTATTCATGTAACTGTATGTTTGCATTGTTTTATTAAAATAATGTTATCATCAAAATTGTTTTAAAACGTTTTTTTTTTTTGTTTGATTTATGTGATGTTGTTTTTTTCAGAACTTCAGGAAATTTAACATCACTAGAAACACCTGTTGGTGATGGTGAAGGCCATGAGAGCCTTCATCAACAAGACCAGGATGGGCCATCTGGCAGTATTGGACACAATACCTCTGAAAATGAAGGGGATATTGAAAATGTCAGTGTACCAGAAAAATCACCACCTAGGTCAACAAACAATAACTCGGGACCATCAAAATATATAAAGCCAAAAAATAAAAGAAACAATTCCAAAACTATAAACTTAGAGGACGAAGTAATATGTAATGACACTTTAAAATTATTAAATACAACTGCACAGGAAGATGACATAGATCCTTTTGGGATTAGTATGGCTGGTCGAATTCGCAAAATTAAAGATTTAAAAAAAAAGAAATACATGCATGACAGCCATATGTGGGATGCTGAGTTGTTATGAGGAAGAGGGTAGTTTCCCTTCATCCGGCTCTATAATATCAAAAATTGAACAGATGTTTACTGATGTAAAAAACCCACCAACTGAAAAGACTACTGCAACTATGGGCACAAAGCCAATGTACATACCCAAACAATATTCTGTTAATCAAATTCCCATTAATCCAAATTTGCAACAACAATATTTTCAACAACCCATAACAACTCATAAACCACAAAATTCCCAAATAAATCTTCAGCCTCCTGTAAATTTAAATTTAAGGGCACGTGACCAACCTCATGGCTATTTCAGTAGTCAATTATTTAATGATCAGTGATGTTTTTTTTTTTCTTTAATTTTTGATTATGACATAATTATGTTGAAATTTGGATTGTAAATTTTGTTAGCATAAAAACATGTTTAATTGTGCTAATAAGCTGCTTTTTGACTGTAAAAAAGGAAAAAAGAAATAAAATATGTTTTTGTTGATAAATATATGTTTTTGACTTTCATTTAGCGTATTGTAAAGTGTTTTTATGAATTTAACTTGATGACTTAGTAGTTATCATTGTTTAAGGAAATGACTTCATAACACATTAACATAAACTAGACAGGAAAGGCAGACATCTTTGTTTTTGAATCTTTTAACTTTATTTTAGAGCCCAATAACATGACAAACGCATATGCTTTTTTTGAAACAAAAACGCATGTTAAAAGCGCTGAAAACGCACTAAAAACGCGGTAAATACGCATGCGTTTTTAGCGCTAAAAAATGGTCAAAAGCCATTTGGTCAAAAACCAAGGGCAGGAAAGCGTGCAGAATTAACTGCAGGCACTATTACGCAACGTGCACAGATAGCCAAAGAATCGCTACAATTAAGGCCTCTTTCACACGTCAGTGATTCTGGTACGTATGTGCTAGTTTTTATACGAACCAGAATCACAGACATACGCAGACACATTAAAATCAATGGGTCTGAGCACACATCAGTGATTTCTCACTGACCATGTCTCTGTGCGGCATACATGTGTGTCCGTGTGTTCCGCACGAATATATGTCCATTTATTTCTGGCATCACTGATGTCCCACGGACCACACTATGGTGTGATCCATGAAACACATACCAAAGAAACACAGACATTGAAAATAAAAAGCATTTTTAACTCACCTTCTACAACGCTGCTTGTCTCCGGCCTCTGCTGCCTGCTGCTTCAGAGCCAGTTAATTACATGTGATTACATTACTATTCATGTACCGACCCGGAAGTAGCGGCAGCGGGTGTGGAAATACAGCAGAGCTCAAGAGTTCAGCACCACGGACTGCAGGAGCGGGGACAGGTGAGTACTGACTATACGTCCATATGCAATCACGGATGACAAATAACATATCATGGAGTGCATATGGACAACTCACATGTGCCATGATTCACAAGACACAGAGGGACATATGCGTTTTTAACACATCAGTGAAAAATTTCTGTGTTTTTCACTGATGTGTGAAAGAGGCGTAAAAGGAGTTTTTCACCACATAGTGGACTTTCCAAACCGAGCACAGGAGCATCCCTCAACCTTGATCGATAACTCTGGATTTTCAAGAGCCAGAGGAAGATGGAAATAAAGCAGGAGGAAAGGTGTGCTGAGCACCTGTGCTTTGTTTGAACAGTCAATTTGTGCTAACAGATTCCCTTTACAGGTTTTTTTCCTTTTGGATTATTTGAATGAAAAGTGTAAACTAAAACACTGGATAATCCTCCATCAGATGGCAAATGTAAGTATGTATTATCCTATGCAACCATTATCTATAGGGAACAATACTGCAATATTTATGCTACTTAAAGAAACTTGTGCAGCAATGTTGGGAAGGAATGCAGCTCTGCGCAATACTTTATTGGCTATTTACTATGGAGCTTTACAATTTCTGTTTATGAAAAGCTACAAGAATACTAGAAGTCTTGTTCTCTATTAATGTATAGTATATATTTTCATCAAATTTGACAACCAACTCTTTACACTTTTAGTATTTTGAGCCTTTATACTCTTAATAGAACAAGAAAGATTGAAAGTTGCATATATAATGTTCATTTCTATAGATGTCTCAAGTTTTTTCAAGTTTATGGAACAGTGCAGAAGATAATACAGATAAAATAACTCTGAAGTACCGTATTTTTTGATTTATAAGATGCACCCCAAATTCAGAGCAAAAAAGTCTTAAAAAAATGAGGTGGTGTCTTACCAGAGGGGGCGTCAGTGGTGGTGGAGCAGGATCACAGGATGCAGAGATGGTGGGTGTCCCAGAAACTGTCGGCTATGCTGGGGCTATGGCGGCGGCTGGGGCAGCTGTGCTGGTGCTGCGGCAGCTGTGTTGGGGCTTGGGCAGCGGCAGCTGGGGCAGATGTGCTGGAGCTGGGGCAGCTGGGCTGGTGCAACTGTGCTGGGGCGTGGGGTGTTGCAACGGAAGCGGCTGTGGGCAGTGTAAGCTTCAAAGAAATGGCACCTGGAGTCAACGCAGATTGAGCTCTCAGCTCAATGACACGCCGAGATCTCATCTGTGCAAGTGCCACCTCCGGGCGCCATTTTCCTTTAGTCCTCTGCTGGGAGATCAATGGGCTGGAGGTGCCGCATGTGCAGAAGAGATCTTGTGCCGAGAGCTCCATCTGTGCACACGCCGACTCCGAGCACCATTATTTGAAGTCCTCACTGCCCGCCCCACAGCGCCAGTCCAGCCACCATAGACCCAGCACCAGCTGCTGCAGACCCCACACAGCCGCCCTAGCACCAGCCGCCGCAGACTCCACATAGCCACCCCAGCACCAGCCGCCGAAGACCCCGCACAGCCGCCACAGGACCTGCACAGCCAACACTCCCACGCGTATTGCCACACTGGGTGGCTTCCTCAGGGAAGGGATAAGGCTATTGCCAAAAGGGAGCCCTTAAATACTATAGTGCAAATTTAATTATAAATCTTAATTACCATAAGTGGAGGCTTCGACATCCAGAGGCATTAGATGTAGTTAGTGGCCCTAAAACTTCCTTTTTCTCCAACTAAGGTCTTGGATAGGTTTGAGATAGCTAGCTCTATATTTATTCTGCAGACAACTTTTAAAATGTTGTACCATCAGCCTTCAGGTATAGATACTGTACCAATTGAAGATTGTCAGGTCTTCCGGGACCTTCTAGAATTACTACAAGAGAATGAGAGAGAAGTAAATGTGAGTAAAAAGATCCCTTTTTCTCAAAGGTTGCCATTGCAAGCTACGCCAGCTTTTTCCATGTTCCTTGCAATACAAATATTCTATGAGACCACTTGTGCGGACATGCGTAAATTAAAACTAACAAATTTCAACCATAACAACATGCGCCTAGAAGAAAAGAAGGTGTTCTCCTTACAAAAGAATGATTCCTTCTTGATAAAAGAGGGAAGGGGGAAATGTAGTTTTGTGGCCAACAGACATGTACGCTAAAGAAGGTAGTAGACAACTCGGAAACACATGTTATTACCATAAATTACCCTCTGATCCAACTGTGGTCTTCAAGACAGGACTTGACAAGCTTAACATGAGGGCCTTTGAAATGGGTCTAATCATAAAGAAGAAGAGGAACATTCTGACTACAGCACATCAAATAGTTCCCACCTTTTACATGCTCCCGAAGGTGCACAAGTCGCTACAGAAACCCCTGGGAGACCGATTGTCTCAGGCATAAAGAGCCTTTTTGAACGCCTTTGTTCTTAAGTAGATTTTTACTTACAACCCCTGGTATTCTCTTTAAGCTCCTACATACAAGATTCATCACATCTCATTGAACAACTAGCTGGCTTGACCACAAGATAAGGAACATTACTGGTAACTATGGATGTGGAAGGTCTGTATAGTTGTATAAATCATGATCTGGGCTTGATGGCGTGTTTCACTAAATTAATTTGAATTCTAATAAAATAATTATTTTCTGGCCTACTTTGTTTACTTGGAACACCTCTTGATTTATGCTCACAGTGTTACTTATTTTAGTACTACTAACACATGTAATTCTCTTCTGGACTTGTACTAATATTGATCTGATCGAAAAACAAGAATTTATCTCGTCCTACTAACAAGCAGTAAACTTTAAAAGAGCTAAATAAGTAAATATGTCTTCCATTTCATGGATAAGTAAGGAAATTTAAACCAAATGATTAGTGTGTGTATATATATATATATATATATATATATATATATATATATATATATATATGCATCAGTTGTGTAGTTTGTACTTTGTTTATTTGTTGTGATCTGAAGCACATTAATGACCATGGTGTAGCGCAATGAAAGGGTTGTTTCAGTATAATTTTAGGTCACGTTCATACTGAAGTATTTTAGTTAGTATTTCACATTAGTGTTTGTAAGTCAAAAATGAAGAAGTGGTGGAATTGCTTTATCTATAGCTTTCACTTTTCGTTTTGAAATACAAATACTGATGGAATATGCTATTCAAGTACGCTATGCAGCCAATGCCTGTTCAAAATGTGTTCTAGCATTGTTTTGTTAACAAGTAATGCATACCCACAGCAAAATATATGACAAAGTGATTGCAAAACATTCAGACTCCTTTATGATCAATTAGAGGGAGAAAACTCCACAAAACCATACTGTAAGGTGAAGGGTGGCATCTCCCCTGACGAAGATTTAACCAAATCGAAACGTACGTAGGCTGGCTCTTCTGAGGCTCCTCTCCCACGGATCCCCCACTCCAACTATCCCACCACCTTAAGTGTATGGTTCAAGGATCGCTATCCACACTCGGCCTGCACAGGGGTCCTCTTGGGACCGGGGGTAATGTGCTCTTATGCAATACGAGTTTGGCCATAATTTGGCCTCAGGTCATGCCGTTCTATAGCAATTTACATGTCATGTTTTTGATATCCAACCCTGTCCCTAATCTTAGGCATTGCATGCGTGTCTGTGCCAAATGCTATTTTACACTACAGTAGCCTATTTGTGCACTCAATACGGTTTGCCTGACACGCAGTCTTTGCATTTTCTTCCGTGACCCGCAGTGCATGACTACATGATTATGAACCAACATGATTGAGGCTGTTTGATTATTTATTGATCATTTACCTTATTGGGATTGTCCGTGCACTATATTTTATTAACATGTTTTAATGATGTCCCGGATGTTCATCCTCACTGTGTGTTCGAATAAACTTTTGTATTTTTTTGCACCTAAAAAAACTCTTGTCCTCTTGAATTGTCCTTTATGATCAATGCAAAAAGAAATTTTTTCAGCTCACCCGAATGAATGTCCTTGGTTCCACAGCTCGAGACGGTGCAAGGAGGTAGGCTCCATGTTCAGGAGGGAGTAGCAACAGGGTGGAGGGAATAGAATCCAGCAGCACGTCCGAGGTAAATAATTAAAATTCCACTTTTATTTCAGAAAAAAACAAAAAACCACATAGGTTAGATGAACATCCCCCTGGACGTTCATCTGACCTATGTGGTTTTTAGTTTTTTTCTGAAATAAAAGTTATTTACCTCGTGCTGCTGGATTCTATTCCCTCCATCCTTTATGATTAAGCTGACAATGTAGTATTAGCAGAAAGTAAAATAGGATAGCACTTTGTCATCACTAATCATTGACATGTTAATACAGTTTCCATCTCCTAATTCACTTGACACAGCCATGTCTCTGACAAACCATCTTCATAGGTGATTGCACAAACGCAGACAGAAAGTGCACATCCACCTAAAACCTAGGCACCTACTACACTTAATGAGGAGCCCATGCAGATTGGGGTGACTCTCTCTTCATCAACAACATGAGGTCAAGCAACTAAAGCAGGATCTATGTAGACAGCATTAGATGGTTCCAACAAGACACTGGACAATGATCAGGGGGGCCCCAAACTGGATGTAGAGGGATCTTGAAAGGTAACTGTTGCATGGTCGTTTAAATAGCCGCTGGCCTATAGGCCATCAGCTAATGTCAATGCGTGGCACATGATAGTGAGGTAACTGCCTTGCTCCACATGCTGACATTAGCTGCCGGCATCTTATTTGCCAGTAGCTATTTTAATGAACTTCATAATATGTAGAAAAACATCCAGTACCATAACAGGAATCCAACCAGGATTTAATAAACGCCAGCCTATCAGAGGCTGATAGTTGATGTCAGCACATAGCATTGTTATGATGTGACTGCAGAATAGTAAGGGACAGAGGGCTCCTATACTGTCCCTCATGCCAGGGGACCCTGGTCTATCTCTGACTTCCAGATTAACCTTGAAGGTGGAGACACATGAGTCCTGTACTTTACGATTCTCCAAACCAGATATAATCTGTTACTCCCCCAGGGAAGGAAGGGGCAGAAGTGTGATGGAAACACAGATTAAGACACACAGGGAAAAAAATTAGACGCAATGCAAACACACAGGTATTATCAATAAGAGACTAAGCCAGAGCAGTAAGGCAGCAACAAAAAAACAGCTAGGGGTTAACACCACAACCTCTCACAGCAATAATTCATAACAACCACCAGTAAGGCTAGATCTCAACACCCCACCAAACCAGTATATGTAAGCTATAGCTGGCATTAATGGAATAGTGCCGCCATCATATATAGGAAGGGAGCGAATGTGACTGGCTTCCACACAACATTTGATCAAAGAAACTAATAAGCAACCCAGCAAAAATTAATTCTTGTTAGTTTGCCTGAGTCTGTATGACAATGCCTGCATCTCCCTGCGCTGATCACAGACATCAGAGAAGTTAGCAGGTAGAGTATCATAATCTGTAGTTTCCACAGATGCCTGAAAAAATATTCTTGTGAAAGGAGTACCCCTCCCTTTAAGAGGGAACTCTGGACCCTCAAGACCTGATTTTTCTGGATGGAGAAGGTAAAATCTCCTGACTAAGCTCTCAGCAAGGATATCAGAGGCTGGTTTCCAAGTCCACTACTCAGAACTATAACCTTGCAAATAAACCAAATACTGCAATGAATAGCGCACAAAACAGTAATCAACAATTTTTGAAACCTGAAACGCTAATGACCCATCAACTAGGACCAGAAGCAGAGGAAAAGGAAGAGAGATTCCAGAAGACACGTATTTTTTTTTAACAGAGACTTGTGAAAAACATTATGGATTTTGAATGATTCCGGAAGTAGAGATGAGCGAACCTTTCAAAGTTCGGTTCGACAAGCCTTACTGAACAAATCCTATGTTCATCAAACCATTCTCCAAACCAAACTCTGAACCTTTTCAAACCTTTTTAAACCCAATTGAATTCAATGGCAGACAAACACCATTAACACCATTAGGGGGGTGTAAAAGCTTCCAAAACAGCAAAAATAAGTTTTACGGTGCAGCATCACTGTATGTCATAGCCATTAGCTTCCTAGATTATTGACAAAATAAATATCGAGGTGGATGAGAGATAGGTGTAGGGTTAATGCTCCCAAACCTCTGCCAATACAGATAAGACACAACTTGGAGACCCATCTTGGAGTCTTGATACTTAAAAAACATTTCAGGCAGACAGCAGGACAGTGGCATCAATAGCCCCCCATTTCCATAGTGTGTTTGCACAGCAAGGAGGTATGGTCCATGCAACACACAGGATGTGGCCTTGCATTTCCATTTTAAAAAGTGAGTACACAGCGACAGTGCCTTCTGTAGCACAGAATAGTGCACTAGAAATTTCTGTACAACCAGGCGGAGAACAAGAGCCATGTAATGCACATGTGATGTTGCCCAGGTTTACACAATTATTACACATGGCCTTCCCTGGCTCCAGGTTCAGTGTAGACAGCCATAGGTCAAACTGGAACTGGATAGTGGTCCATAACTCTGCAGCTGTGTGACTGCATTCTCAAGAGATGCATGAGTAACATGCGTAGGCATCTTGCTCCCAGAATCCTGATACTACAGACAAAAGATAATTTGGATACCCTACTTGGAGACTCCACATTTGCAGAAATTAAGGTCAGGCAACAGGAAAAGTGGCAACAATTTGCAACATGGATGCTTGGGACTGGCACTATAACAAGGCCTGGATCAACATTTCTATCTTTACCAGAAACAGCAAAAGGACAGACAGGCATAGGTCTCTTGGTCCTAGAACCCTGACACTACAGACAAAAGACAATTTGGAGACCTATCTTGGAATCTTGAGATTGGAAACTTTTCAGGCAGACAGCAGGACAGAGGCATCGATCACCCCATGCAACACACAGGAAGTGGTGTGGCATTTTAATTTAAAAAATCAAGAGATGCATGAGTGACAGGTTCTTGCTCTCTAAACCCTGGTACTACAGACAAAAGACAATTAGGAGATCCTACTTGGAATCTCCACATTTCCAAAAATCAAGGTCAGGCAACAGGAAAAGTGGCAACAATTGGCACATACTACAAATAGTCCAATCCTGCAACATGGCTACGTGTGACCAGCCCTTGAATAAGGCCTGAACCAGAATTTCTATCTTCACCAGAGACCGCAAGATGACAGACAGTTGTACACCTCTTGCTCCCAGAACCCTGGCACTATTCCATCACCTAGTCTGCACAGTCTGGGACTGGGGTGACAAAGTCATTGGACATCCATAACTTGTTCATCTTTATGAAAGTTAGGTGGTCTACATTTTCAGGGGACAGCCAGATGTACTTGTCTGTCCATACACCGCCAGAAGTGCTGAAGAGAATGCTGGCTGCCGGGTAGGCCAAAACATCCAAAGCGTGACTGGCAAGCTCAGGCCACTCTTCAATTTTTGAACACCAAAATACAAAAGGATCTAATTCCCCCTTATGGCATTGATAGTGAGCTCTAGATACTCCTGCACCATCCTCTCCAGTTGTTCACTATGTGTCAAACTTCTACTGTGTTCAGCTGGTGCATTCGATGGTCTAAAAAAATGTGTGCCAAACCTCACAAAAATTGCTTCTGCCACTTGAACTGCTGTTGCAGTTAACATTTCTGCTTTGACAATGCAACGTTCCCGTGATTGGAATTCTGGAATGCATGCTTTGTGCCTCACTGCTGTCTTGTGGAAACTACTGTTAATATGGTCTACAAGCTTGTTTCGATACCCCAGTATCCGCATGACCCTTTCCAGGGGGGGAAGCATCTTGTTAAATTTACTCTTGTACTGTGGATCTAACAGAGTGGCAACTGAGTTGTCAGCACTATTTCTAATACTAACAATACGGACATCGTGTGGCAGATATTGCATCAAGAACGTGCTCATATGTTGGATGATTCCATGATGTGGTCTGACATCTTCATTTTAAAAAATCAAGAGATCCATAAGTGAAAGGCATAGACCTCTTGCTCCCAGAACTATGGCAATACAGACAAAACACAATTTGGAGACCCATCTTGGAGTCTTGAGACTAAAAACCTTTCAGGCAGACAGCAGGACAGTGGCATCAATTGCCTCCAGGGGCGTAACGATCGCGGTCGCAGAGGTCGCCACTGCGACCGGGCCCGCAGGGTTATAGGGGCCCGGCAGCCGCTCTGCAGAGCCGGCTGCCGGGCCCCTATGTGTAGTACCACTATGTAGTGGCCGACTGCGCGACCATAAGGGGGCCGGCCTGTGAGTCAGGGGGGCCCAGTGTCTGCAGGGGGCAGAGGGGCCCCTGACCTGGAGAGGCCACCAGGCGTTCCTGACCTGCTGCAGAGGAGATGTGCTCCTGCACGGCAGACGGAAACCATCCCTACCAGGGCCTGCGATGATGTCACGCCCATGTGACTGTGTGGGAGGAGACACAGGATGCCGGGGAGAAAGCAGGAGAAGATACTTCGAACACATGAGTGGTAATGAGAAAAGAGGGGACATGAGGGGAGGGGGGGTGCAGGGTGAGTGGGATATGAGGGCTGCAGACTGTGACAGAAGCATGTGAAGGGTGCAGAGTGTTTGAGAGGGGTAAGTTGGGGTACAGGCAGGGTGAGATATGTGGGTCAGGGTGTGTGTGTGTGATATGGGGGTGCAGGCTGTATAGGGAGCAGGGTGTGTGACATATGGGGGCAGGGGCATAACTACCGCAGTCGCAGGGGTCAGAAGGAGCTGAGAGGTACTTGTTTTTTTATTTTGCTGGCTGCATGACACATATAGGATCGGGGAAGCTGCCTGCATGACACATGGAGACCCTGGGGGGGCTGGCTGCATGACACATAGAGGCCCTGGGGGGGCTGGCTGCATGACACATAAAGGCCCTGGGGGGGCTGGCTGCATGACACATAGAGGCCCTGGGGGGAGGGGGGGCTGGCTGCATGACACATGGAGGCCCTGGGGGGGGGCTGGCTGCATGACACATAGAGGCCCTGGGGGGGGGGGGCTGGCTGCATGACACATAGAGGCCCTGGGGGGAGGGGGCTGGCTGCATGACACATAGAGGCCCTGGGGGGGCTGGCTGCATGACACATAGAGGCCCTGGGGGGGGGCTGGCTGCATGACGCATACAGGCCCTGGGGGGGCTGGCTGCATGACACACATAGGCCCGGGGGAAGCTAGCTGCATTACACATGGAGGCCCTGGTGGGGCTGGCTGCATGACACCTGGTAGGGCTGGCTGCATGACACATGGAGGCCCTGGTGGGACTGGCTGCATAATACATGGAGGCCTGGGGGTGCTGGCTGCATGATACATGGAGGTCTATGGGACTGCATAATAAACATGAAGGACACCTTATACATAGACTATAGCAGCGCATTATACATGGAGGTCTATGGGGCTGCATTATAATACATATAGGACTATGGGGGCTACATTATAATATATGGAGGACTATGGAGGCTACCTTACACATTGTCTGTGGGGGTGCAGTATAAAGCATGGGGGACTGTGGTGCAGTATAAAATATGGAGAACTATGGGAAATGCATTATAATACATGGATGACTATGGGGGTGCATTCTAATATATAAAGGGTTATGTGGGACCCTTTATACTATATGGAAGGCTATGTGGGGGCCATTATAGTATTTGGAGAACTATATATGAGGGAGGAAAAAGATACAAGTATGGAATGGGAATGTTTTGTGCTGAGGGAAAAGGGCTCTTTCCCATGCTCTGCTATACATCTCTCAGCACCCAGCTTTCCCATGCTCTGCTATACATCTCTCAGCACCCAGCTTTCCCATGCTCTGATATACATCTCTCAGCACCCAGCTTTCCCATGCTCTGCTATACATCTCTCAGCACCCAGCTTTCCCATGCTCTGCTATACATCTCTCAGCACCCAGCTTTCCCATGCTCTGCTATACATCTCTCAGCACCCAGCTTTCCCATGCTCTGCTATACATCTCTCAGCACCCAGCTTTCCCATGATCTGCTATACATCTCTCAGCACCTGGCTTTCCCATGCTCTGCTATACATCTCTCAGCACCCAGCTTTCCCATGCTCTGCTATACATCTCTCAGCACCCAGCTTTCCCATGCTCTGATATACATCTCTCAGCACCCAGCTTTCCCATGCTCTGCTATACATCTCTCAGCACCCAGCTTTCCCATGCTCTGCTATACATCTCTCAGCACCCAGCTTTCCCATGCTCTGCTATACATCTCTCAGCACCCAGCTTTCCCATGCTCTGCTATACATCTCTCAGCACCCAGCTTTCCCATGATCTGCTATACATCTCTCAGCACCTGGCTTTCCCATGCTCTGCTATACATCTCTCAGCACCCAGCTTTCCCATGCTCTGCTATACATCTCTCAGCACCCAGCTTTCCCATGCTCTGATATACATCTCTCAGCACCCAGCTTTCCCATGCTCTGCTATACATCTCTCAGCAGCCAGCTTTCCCATGCTCTGCTATACATCTCTCAGCAGCCAGCTTTCCCATGCTCTGCTATACATCTCTCAGCACCCAGCTTTCCCATGCTCTGCTATACATCTCTCAGCACCCAGCTTTCCCATGCTCTGCTATACATCTCTCAGCACCTGGCTTTCCCATGCTCTGCTATACATCTCTCAGCACCCAGCTTTCCCATGCTCTGCTATACATCTCTCAGCACCCAGCTTTCCCATGCTCTGCTATACATCTCTCAGCACCCAGCTTTCCCATGCTCTGCTATACATCTCTCAGCACCCAGCTTTCCCATGATCTGCTATACATCTCTCAGCACCCAGCTTTCCCATGATCTGCTATACATCTCTCAGCACCCAGCTTTCCCATGCTCTGATATGGGAAAGCTGGGTGCTGAGGGAAAGATGTATGACAGAGCATGGGAAAGCAGGGTGCTGATAGAGGGATTTTAGATCATGGGAAACCTGGGTGCTGTGGGTAAAAGCCAAGTGTCAGCATCATTATCCCGTACCCTAAGTGTTGTGTACATGGAGGGGGGCCCCGGTCCAAAGTTTGCACCAGGGCCCATCAAACTCTAGTTACGCCACTGATTGCCTCCCTCCCATTTCCCCATAGTGTGTTTGCACAGTATGGAGGTATGGTCAATGCAGCACACAGGATGTGGCCTTGGGGTCTCACATGGGTTAAAAACATCAGGCATGGCAATGCCATAACAGCTGACGGGTTCTCACTCACCCCGACTGTAGCTGAAAAAAAAGTGGAGGTTATACGGTTGGTGACCTGTGTGAGAATAGTTTTGACAGTGATGTAGAAGGAGGAAGAATCAGTAGACATCATTGATTTGGCAGCTGGTGGTTGTGTAGACCCGGTAGTCCACATTTTAGAGCATTAAGATTCCAACAGTAAGGGGTACTTTACACGCTGTGAAATCGCTACCGATATATCGTCGGGGTCACGTCGTTAGTGACGCACATCCGGCGCCGATTGCGACATCACAGCGTGTAACACTAAGGAGCGACGATGAACGATCGCAAAATCGTTCCAAAACGGTGATTGTTGACACGTCGTTCATTTCCTTAATATCGCTGCTGCCACTGGTACGATGTTGTTCGTTGTTCCTGCGGCATCACACATCGCTGTGTGTGACACCGTGGGAGCGACGAACATCTCCTTACCTGTGTCCCACCGGCAATGAGGAAGAAAGGAGGTGGGCGGGATGTTACGTCCCACTCATCTCCGCCCCTCCGCTTCTATTGGCCGGCCGCTTAGTGACGCCGCAGTAATGTCGCTATGACGTCGAACGCACCTCCCCCTTGACGGAGGGATTGTTCGGCAGTCACAGCAACGTCGCTGCACAGGTATGTGCGTGTGACGCTGCCCTAGCGATAATGTTCTCTATGGCAGCGATCATCAAATGTTGCAGGAGCGACGGGGGCGGGTGCTATTGCGCTCGACATCGCTAGCAATCGCTAGCGATGTTGCAGCGTGTAAAGTACCCTTAAATCATGTTGCTTCCACATGTGTCGGTTTAACTTTTGCCTTTACTGAGTTGCTGTTTACAACGTTGGCAGATAACAAAAGTTGGGTCATCCTTTGTGGTCTCAAAAAAGGCCCAGGCTAGGCAACCCTTCTAGCGAACTGCAGACTCGTGACCGCTGCTGACCACAGCCAGCATTGTGGCTGAGGATGCAGTGCTTCTCATAGTTGCATCACTACATGTTTGTATGTGAATTGTCAATGTAACCTCCTTGACTTCATCCTCTCCCTCCTCCTCCTTCTCATCTGCTGAGCTACACTGCTGTATGCTTCTGGTTTCACACCAAGTGGGGCCTACAACTTCATTTTCAAGTTCTATGTTGTCCCACTCCTCCTCTTCCTGACCTGACTTCATATAACAGTACGTGTGCGTCTCAAGTATCTCTGAGTCTCATTATCATCACCTCCAATCTCGGGGGTTAACAACAGTTGACGAGGGTCAGGATACTGCTCAGATCTTACTTTGTATGGGCTATAATCCAACACACAAATATTTTGGGCATCGGTGCAAATGCTTTTCTCCTCTAGGTAGGGTGAGTTTCATGAGTATAGCCTAGTTGGTGGTGGAGTTGGTTAGTTGCTTCTTCTACTATCCCTAATATACAATTATTAGCCCCATGTATATCAATTTACTATCTCCAGTGCCTCTCTCTAAGCTGAAGTGTTAAAATCGTTTTTCAGTAACTGTAATGTTTTCTGACATTTTTGGTCATTTTTAATTTCTGAGATTTTTTATCTGATCCTTTTTCTAGTGTGTGTCTATCTGCTGGTATGTACTTCTGAGATCTGCTTTTATCATCTGATATTTGCGGCTTTTTTCGCCCATTCTGATAATAGGATGCTATAATTTGTCACTCAACATGTGGATTGTCCGGTTTACGGACTAAGCGCATGCGCGGTAGGATGTATTGCGATGGGCTGTCACATGTGGGTGAGGGGGCGGGCTGCTAGGCGCTGATGCGTCCGGTTCTTACATCACAAGTTTGGTGCTAAGAGCGCGCCGGATACGATGTGACATCACTTCCTGTGGGACGCTGTGCGCTCCACGGATACGTTCCACCGCATGAACAGGAAGTGGTGGGCGTAGTCATGGAAGTGATGTCAGACGCCGGCAGGAGAGCGGCGACTACTTTAAATAGAGCTCTGACAGGGCAGCGGTGTACAGCTGATAAGATATATGCTGTCACCGTCTGGTAAGTCGCTATAATCTCTTTTATTCTTCTTTTTAGGGTGAGATCTGTTGGGGGCTAATGTATATTTATAAAAAGAGCCCCAGTTTACTCCCCATGTTCTCACTTTTTTTCTAGATTAACCCAGTAAGAGGTTGTCTCCTCATTTAAGTCCCCTGATGAATGATATATAGGAAACGCGTCGGGAGAAGGGAGAAGGAGATTCTGGGAGAGGACAGTTGGTCCCTTCATAGGGGGTCCAGGACCTGTGTGGTGAGGGTCCGTTTTGGAAACGCCGATTATGAGGACCAACTGAACGCAATTGGGAGACAAGACACCAGTAAATCGGGTGAGATTGTTCCCTATCAGACATAACCAGGTTAAAAACTTGGCTATGTATAATCCCTGGTTAATGCTGATTTGTTTAGCCGAGTGTGGAGCATATTAATCATACACCTGTGGGTATTTTGGTACTGTTTGTGATTAATGCCACTGTCTTGATTCGTGAATGGGATCTAAGTGAGCATTTGCATTAATAATCTTGACCACATCGGTTAAATTTGTTGAATTTGCCAGCACCAATTTGTGTGTGGATGTCATTGTATATTTACAGGGTATGCTAGCCCTCAGAGTTGATATGGAGGGTCTTGCAACCTATTGAATTTTAGGCATAGGCAAGGGGATCCTTCCCTATTTTTAGAGGAATTATTAAAAGTTATATATTAGGTATTATTGCTGTAATTAAAAGCAATAGCTATTTAGATCCTTCACTGGCAACTCTTTAGCAGGCACTGACAAATACCTATCCTTGTTTCCATCATCAAATGCCGATTTGTGGCACACAGCTTTCCCTACACTGCACGTCACTATTCTACATAATCGCAATCCTATCTATCTCAACTACCTATCATTAAACCCCTAGTTAAGCTAACTGTCTAGCAGCCCAACTGGCAGCACCAGCAGCAGCACCTTCCTTAACGTTTCACATTCACAAAATGGTGGCGACACTGCATGTCCACAATTATATGCAGCATGACATGTGATCTAGGCAGCTATTGACATAAGCCCTTGCGTCTGAACGTTGTGGATGTTTTCTGAGCCCTGATTGACTGCAGGAACATCCACAAATAAAGTTAAGAAAAAAAATGGCAATGTATAGCAATGTATGAATATATATATATATACACTAGCTGTAAAACCCTGGCATTGCCTGGAACAGTAACTGTCTCTCTGTCACTCTCCCAGTCTCTGTCTGTGTGTCACTGTCTGTCTGTCTGTCTGTGTCTTTCTTTGTCTGTCTGTGTCTATGTGTCTGTCTGTCTGTTTCTTTCTCTCTGTCTGTATTTGTATCAGTCTATCTGTCTCCATCTCTGTGTCTGTCTGTCTGTCTCTATGTGTGTGTCTGTCTCGTTTGAGTTCCGTGTGACACCCATGATGCCGGAGAAAAACGGACATGTCTACATGTGGAACACATGGGCACAGCTATGCTCCACACGTACACATGGTCCATGGCAGAATACACACGTGAGTGCAGACCCATTGATTTAAATGGGTCTACATGTGCCCGTGTCTCCGGTACGTGAGGAAACGGACCAAACACGTGCCGGAGACACGGACATGTGAAAGAGGCCTTTACCCAATTTCTTCTTTTACATTTAAAATTTTCATCATAACTAGAATTTTTTAATAGAATTAGTATTTTAGGACAATGAAAATTTCTGAACAGATACTATAATATAAATTTATTTCTCCCATGAAAAGTGGGTCCCTTCATTTTAAACTCATGGATTCCCAGATTATATATTTGTAGTTGCTTTCCCCTGTACACAGTTAGTGTCAAGTTGCAATCTTCCCTGAACTTGTTAAACTTACATTTTTCATTTTTTTGTAGCCTTTAAATATGTTTTTCCCGACAACATCAAAATACTTGGCCTCAGCTCACTTTATAAAGAACTGTTATTTTTTTTACAGAATGTAATTTTTTGCTTAACTAGATGTTTTGGCAGCCAACAGTAATAAGTGTCATACTAAACTGATTACAGTCAATATAAAAAGTATAATACTGCATTTCATTTCAGAAAGACAACAAGTTTACCAGAGTCCTAATTTGAGTCCATTTCAATGAGTGTCTTAAAAACTCATGAGTCTTAAACATGCAGCTCTGTTTGGATCTAATTTATGCACTAAGCTTTGTACTGTATTATGCAGGCAATCAAGGCAGGCTACAGTATTTTAATATTCATCAATATTTTGTGTAGTGAAAGCCTGGGAAAGGCAATTATGGTGCTGTAGGCAAATAAGCAAATTGCTCCTCTTCTTCCCCACACACCAACATGTATAAAATGTACTTTGTAGTGTATGTTTGCCATATCTAAGGTAAAAGGTCTTGAAATTTATGTTAAATGTATCCAGGGGTACGGGATAACCATGAATACCCACCCCAGTTATTATCTGATCCTCAGCTGCTGTCACTCAACAAGCTGTTGATTTTACAAACTTTACTTTCTTTTGTTTCAAAACCTATTCAACCTTGCTGACAACTAAAAGTATGTATAGGATCAGCCTGATTGTGCCAGTCAGGGCCGGCTCCAGATTTTTGTGGGCCCTGGGCGAAAGAGTCTCAGTGTGCCCCATCCAGACATAGACATGCACAGATACATACACATACAGGCATACGTACGCATACTTTTTTAAAGAGGAATTCACAAAAACACATAAATAGACATAAATCTAGATACAGTCATATACACTGACATACGTAGATACACATCATACATACACACACACACACACACACACACACACATTATTTTTATATATTTATCCTGTATATATATTTCTAATATTGGGAAGCCGGCAACAGCCTCACTCACCTCCCGGCTTGTCTAACAGACATGGCCGCACATAGAGCACACTAACACTGCTGTATATACATCACAAGAGAGGCTGGGGACATACACATTACTGGGGGAATATATATTACAAAGGAAATGGGTATACAGCAATGGGGGGCATACAGCTCTAGAGGAGGGCAGTGACTCTGAGGTGGGGGGGCATACAGCTCTAGAGGAGGGCAGTGGCTGAGGTGGGGGGGGACAAACAGCTGTGAGGTGGGGGGTGACATGCAGCTCTGGGGGTATACAGCTCTGGGGTGGGGGGGGACATACAGCTCTGAGGGGGTATACAGCACCTGGGTGGAGGGAACATACAGCTCTGAGGGGGTATACAGCACCTGGGTGGAGGGGACATACAACTCTGGGGGTATAGTAGTTTGCAGCCCCCATATTGTGTTATGAAACCCCCATTGTCCTCCATATAGTATTATGTAGCCCCCATATGCACTATGTAGCCCCCATATAACATTAAGCAGCCCCCAAATAGCACAATGCAGACCTAGATAGCATTAGGCACCTTAATGTAGTATACAGCCCACATATAGCACAATGCCGACACATATAGCATTAGGCACCTTAATGTAGTATACAGCCCACATATAGCACAATGCAGACACATATAGCATTAGGCACCCTCATGTAGTATGCAGCCCCTAAATACCACAGTGCAAAGCCAGATAGCATTAGGCACCCTCATGTAGTATATAGCCCCTACATACCACAGTGTAGAGCCAGATAGCATTAAGCACCCTCATGTAGTGCAGAGCCCCTATATAGTACATTGCAGAGTCAGATAGCATTAGGCACCCTCATGTAGTATACAGCCCCTATATACCACAGTGCAGAGCCAGATAGCATTAGGCACCCTCATATAGTACACAGCACCTATATAGCACAGTGCAGAGCCAGATAGCATTAGGTATCCTCATGTAGTACACAGACCTATATAGTACAGTGCAGACCCAGACAGCACAGTGCAGAGCCAGATAGCAGTAGGCACCCTCATGTAGCATACAGCTTGTATATAGCACAGCCTGTATATAGCACAGTGCAGAGCCAGATAGCAATAGGCACCCTCATGTAGCATACAGCTTGTATATAGGCTATATACAAGCTGTATGCTACATGAGGGTGCCTATTGCTATCTGGCTCTGCACTGCGCTATATACAGGCTGTGCTATATAACATAGCACAGCCTGTATACAGCACAGTGCAGAGCCAGATAGCAGTAGGCACCCTCATGTAGAATACAGTGATTAATACTCAGTGGCGTAACTAGAGTTTGATGGGCCCTGGTGCAAAATTTGGACCGGGGCCTCCCTCCACGTACACCGACACTTAGGGTACGGAGTAATGACACTGACACTTGGGGTACAGGATAATGACGCTGACACTTGACTCTTACCCTCAGCACCCAGGTTTCCCATGATCTGAAATCCCTCTATCAGTACCCTGCTTTCCCATGTTCTGATATCCATCTTGTCCTCAGCACCCAGCTTCCCCATGCTCTGCTATACATCTTTCCCTCAGCACCCAGCTTTCCCATATCAGAGCATGGGAGAGCTGGGTGCTGAGAGATGTACAGCAGAGCATGGGAAAGCTGGGTGCTGAGGGAAAGAGCCTTTTTTCCTCAGGACAAAACATTTCCATCCCATACTTGTATCTTTGTCCCCCCTTGTATATAGATCTCCAAATACTATAATGGCCCCCACATAGCCTTCCGTATAATATAAAGGGTCCCACATAACCCTTGATATATTAGAATGCACTCCCATAGTTCTCCATGTATTACAATGCATTTCCCCAAAGTTCTCCATGTATTATAATTCACCCCATAGTCCTCCATATATTATACTGCACCACATAGTCCTCCATATATTATACTGCACCACATAGGCCTCCAGTTTTATAACGCACACCCATAGCCCATGTATAAGGTAGCCTCCATATTCCTCCATATATTATAATGTAGCCCCCATAGTCCTATATGTATTATAATGTAGCGCCATAAATCATCATATTGTATTATGCAGCCCCATACTCCTCCATGTATAATGCACCACTATATTCCATGTATAAGGTGTCCTTCATTTTGTATTATGCAGCCCCATACTCCTCAATGTATAATGCACCCCTAGTCCATGTATAAGGTGTCCTTCATGTTTATTATGTAGTCCCATAGACCTCCATGTATCATGCAGCCAGCACCCCCAGGCCTCCATGTGTCATGCAGCCAGCAAAATAAAAAAACAAGTACCTCTCTTCTCCTTTCGACCCCTGCGACCGCGGTAGTTACTCCCCTGCCCCCATATCTCACACACCCTGCTCCCCATACAGCCTGCTCCCCCCAGATCACACACACTACACCCCCATATCTCACACACCCTCCTCCCCATACAGCCTGCACCCCCATATCATACACACTACACCCCTACATCTCACACAGCCTGCACCCCCCAGATCACACACACTACACCCCCATATCTCACACACCCTCCTCCCCATACAGCATGCACCCCCATATCATACACACTACACCCCCACATCTCACACAGCCTGCACCCCCCAGATCACACACACTACACCCCCATATCTCACACACCCTGCCCACATATCTCACCCTGCCTGTACCCCAACTTACCCCTCTCAAACACTCTGCACCCCTTCACATCCTTCTGTCACAGTCTGCAGCCCTCATATGCCACTCACCCTGCAGCCCCTTTCCTCTCATGTCCCCTCTTTTCTTATTTTACCAGTCATGTATCCAAATCTCCTTCAGGATTCAGCATCTCTTGCTTTCTGCCGGCAATCCTGTGTCTCCTCCCACACAGTCACATGGGCGTGACATCATCGCAGGTCCTGCAGGATGGCTTATTCCTTCTTCTGTGCAGGTCAGGAGCACTCCTGCAGCTCAGAAACGGCTGGTGGCCTCTCCAGGTCAGGGGCCCCTCTACTGAGACTGGGCTCCCCTGACTCACAGGCCGGCCCCCTGACGGTCGCATTGTCGGCCACTACACAGCGGCACTACACATAGGGGCCCGGCAGCCGGCCCTGCAGAGCGGCTTCTGGGCCCCTATGTGTACTAGTGCCGCTGTGTAGTGGCCGGCCTGTGAGTCAGGGGAGCCCAGTGTCAGTAGAGGGGCGGCTCACTTCTCCTCATTCCCCCGCTGATCCAGTCTCCTCGGCGCGTCGTCCATTGCTGTCGCTCGCTCTGACCTCTCAGCAGGCGCACAGTGATGACGTCACTGCGCTCTGCTGCAGAGCTGTCAGAACGCCGACAGTCACAGCGGGGAGAATGATAAGAGAGAGAGAGCGCGCCGCTCACTCTCTCATCATTGCTCTCAATTGTATCGGCACCTGCAATGCCGATGCAATTGAAAGCGCGATCCTCAGCCGGGGGGGGTAACAGCACGGCCACTGGGCCCCCCTGAGTAGCGGTGCGCCACTCCTGCCCCCGCAAGTGGGCCCCCCCAGCAGCTCAGGGCCCCGGCATTTGACCGGGTTTGCCGTGTGCTGGCGCCGGCCCTGGCGCCAGTATAGCACTGGCTTTATGCTATATAGGAAAATCCTGGTGATTGGTGTGCTTTAAATTTGAAAGAGGAAAGAGAATGAAAAGAAAGTCAATGCTTCAAAATTTAAAATCTGCACCACACTGTCTTGGTTCCAGAATCCCAAATGGAGGCGCTGGTGGGATAATCACTAGCAGCAACGTAATAGGAAAGCATTTTGGGAGCAAAACTTCCAAAATGTCCAGAAGAAATTCTTATGACATAGGTTCTTTATTAAAATGTTTCCAAATACAATGCATCCTAGATACTGTCATAAGTTACTTGATATAGGTGCTCCTGATCACTGAAGAGCAATGTAATGAAAGACATGTCAAATGCCACAAGAATTACTTCTGGACTTTTTATGATGTGCAGTACAAAGTAATATTGTGGTACCGTATTAGCCAGAAAAATCAATTAAAATACTTATGCCCCAAGAATGAAAAACGTATTTTAGGAGTGATACCTTTATTGGCTAACCAGAAAAATTATATTAGCAAGTTTTCAGGCCAATAGCCTCTTCTTTAATTTGATTTTGTTGGCTTATCTTTAGGAGGAATCATCTTTCCCATGTCATGTTGTAACATTTAAATGTTGTGATTTTGTCTCAGGAATTCATTAGTAATTATGCCTGAAGAATGGGCCATTTGGGCTCTGAAAGCTTGCTAATATAATATTTCTGATTATCCAATAAAGGTATCACTCCTAAAATACTTTTGTTGTTCTTGGGATATAAGTATTTGAATTGGTTCTGGACTTTTTGAAAGTTTTACACCCAAGAAACTATCCTCTCTCTTTGGTACTAGTGGTTAGCTCACCTGCACTTCCATTTAGAATTTTAACTTCCTACCAGGCAGAACCACTCACTGTAGGAGACAAGGACATTGGCTGCCCTTCCATTTGGGTTATGCATTACAAAATTGTTGTGCCTACAGCACAACTGAAATAGGTAAGCCCCAAGTGAATAGATGATACGCAGTACTTGGCAGTGGCCAGCAAGCAATGTACTAGTCTGCTGCGTTTTGACCCCCTATAGGAGCAGTGCTCAGCCTTTTTAGTGGAAGTGCCTGGTGTCAGGCTCCTACAGGCTCATATTAATGACCTATCCTAATTACCTAAGGATAGGTCATCAATTATTAAATCCTGAACAACCCTTTTAAAATATGTTCTTCCTATTCTAAGTGTTGTATATATTAGGTAACTCTAAGGCCCCCTTCACACGTCCATGAAAATCACGCACGTTTTTCACGGATGTGTCAAAGGTGCGTTTTCCCCTCCGTGTGCCGTGTTTATGGCACTACGTGTGTTCTCCGTGTGTTATCCATGATAACACACGGAGAACGGAACTTTCTGCTCACCTGTCCCTGGCGTCGCTGTCCGTGGTGCTGAACTTCAGTCTCCAGCCCTTCCGACTCCCCGCTGCTGCTGCTGCTTCCGGCCGCAGTGAAGTGAATATTAAATGAGCATAATGAGCGGCGGTCGGCAGCAAGTGACAGCAGCAGCGGAGACAGGAGGGCTGGAGAAAGTGAGTAAAGATTTTTTTTTTTCTCTGACACGTGTGTTTCTCCGGCGAGTTTCACACGGGACCGCATCCACACTACATTGGTGTGGTACGGGTGCGGGCCATGTGACACCCGTGCTGCCGGAGAAAAACGGACATGCATCCGTGTGGAGCACATGGACACACGTCTGCTCCACACAGAGGCACGGGCCAATGGCAGCACATGTGCGTGCACATAAACCCATTGATTTTAATGGGTTTACGTGTGCCCGTGTCTCCGGTACATGCGGGCACGGACCTAGCACGTACCAGAGAAACGGACGTGTGAAGGGGGCCTAAAGCTGTGTTTAGGTGGCTATATAAAAAAGTTGACTAGCCACTGCTGCAATTTGTGGACATTATTGACTTTGCATACAGCTCCAAATGATCATCCTCATTGTTGACAGGTGCACGAGCTGCCTTCTCTAACATACACTATTTTGCTACTTAAAAAAAAGAAAAATAGTGCATGCGCTAATTTGTGCATCAGGACCAAAAACACCAAAATATTCTGTGTCTAGTAAGTACATTGCAGAAATAATACCGCTCTGTTACATCTAAAGGCAACATGAAAATATACATGTATGCATATTTATACACAGATAGTCACACATACAGGTAAACACATCTATGGGTGTATATATTCATATACTGTACATGAATACATATTAAAAAATTAGAATGATTCTCATCAATACACCCTGGAACACATTTAGAGTAGGGCATCAGAAAACATTTACATTTAGAAGGA